>NW_020260805.1:0-3840 GCF_003255815.1 Theropithecus gelada
GAGGGGAAAGCTGTAACTCTGTGAGATGAATTCACAGAACACTTATCAGTTTCTCAGAAAGCTTCTTTCCAGATTTCATCAGAGGATATTTCCTTTTTCACCATAGCCCTCTATGGGCTTCCAAATATTACTTTGTAAATTCCACAGGAACTGTCTGAACGAAACGCCTCTGGAGGGGACAGCTGTAACTCTGTGAGATGTTTTCACAGAACACAAAGAAGTTTCTCAGAAAGCTTCTTTCTCTTTGTTATCGGAGGATATTTCCTTTGGCCCTATAGTCTTCAACAGGATCCGAAATATCTGTTCTCAGATTCCACAGAAATAAGGCTAGCAAAGAGATCCACGAAGTACAGATGTAACTCTGTGAGGGGAAGTCACACGTCACAAAGAAGTTTCTCAGAAAGATTCTTTCCACTTTTTGTAGGAGGATATTTTCCTTTTAACCATAGACCACTAAGGGCTTCCAAATATCACTTAGGAAATTCCACAAGAACAGGCTTAGCGAGCGTCTTCTTGAGGGGAAAGCTGTAACTCTGTGAGATGAATTCACAGAACACTAAGCAGTTTCTCAGAAATCTTCTTTCCAGATTTCATCTGAGGATATTTGCTTTTTCACCGTAGCCCTCTAAGGGCTTCCAAATATCACTGTGCATATTCCACAAGAACTGTCTTAGAGAAAGTCTTCTTGTAGGGAAAGATGTACCTCTGTGAGATGAGTTCACAGAACACAAAGAAGTTTCTCAGAAAGCATCTTTCTCTTTGTTATCGGAGGAAATTTCCTTTGGCCCTATAGTCTTCAAAGGGATCCGAAATATCTGTTCTCAGATTCCACAGAAATAAGGCTAGGAAATAGATCCATGAAATACAGATGTAACTGTGTGAGTGGAAGTCACACATCACAAAGCAGTTTCTCAGAAAGCTTCTTTCCAGTTTTTCTCGGAGGATATTTTCTTTTTCACCATAGTCCACTATGGGCTTCCAAATATCACTTTGTGAATTCCACAAGAACGGTCTTAGCGAAAGGCTTCTTGAGGGGAAAGCTGTAACTCTGTGAGATGATTTCTCAGAACACAAAGGAGTATCTCAGAAAGCTTCTTTCTTTTTTTTTTCGGAGGATATTTCCTTTGGTCTTGTAGTCTTCAAAGGGATCCAAAATATCTGTTCTCAGATTTCACAGAAATAAGGCTAGCAAAGTGATTTGCTTAATACAGATGTAACTCTCTGAGTGGAACTCACACATCACAAAGCAGTTTCTCAGAAAGCTTCTTTCCAATTTTTCTCGGAGGATATCTTCTTTTTCCCATAGCCCTCTATGGGCTTCCAAATATCACTTTGCGAATTCCAGAAGAAGAGGCCTAGCGAGCGGATTCTTGAGGGGAAAGCTGTAACTCTGTGAGATGAATTCACAGAACACTAAGCAGTTTCTCAGAAAGCTTCTTTCCGGATTTCATCTGAGGATATTTCCTTTTTCACCATAGCCCTCTATAGGCTTCCAAATATCACTTTGCAAATTCCAGAAGAACTGTCTTAGCGAAAGGGCTCTTGAAGTGAAAGCTGTAACACTGTGAGAATATTTCACAGAACACAAAGAAGTTTCTCAGAAAGTTTCTTTCTCTTTGTTATCGGAGGATATTTCCTTTGGCCCTATAGTCTTCAAAGGGATCCGAAATATCTGTTCTCAGATTCCACAGAAATAAGGCTAGGAAAGTGATCCACTTAATACAGATGTAACGCTGTGAGTGGAACTCACACATCACAAAGCAGTTTCTCAGAAAGCTTCTTTCCAGATTTCATCTGAGGATATTTTCTTTTCCACCGTAGCCCTCTATGGGCTTCCAAATATCACTTTGCAAATTCCACAAGAACTGACTTAGCGAATGGCATCTTGAGGGGAATGCTGTAACTCTGTGAGATGATTTCACAAAACACAAAGCAGTTTCTCAGAAAGCTACTTTACAGTTTTTCTCGGAGGATACTTTATTTTACCCATAGCCCTCTATGGGCTTCCAAATATCACTTTTCGAATTCCGGAAGAAGAGGCTTAGCGATCGGCTTCTTGAGGGCAAAGCTGTAACTCTGTGAGATGATTTCACAGAACACAAAGAAGTTGCTCAGAAAACTCCTTTCTCTTGGTTATTGGAGGATATATCCTTTGGCCCTATAGTCTTCAAAGGGATCCAAAATATCTGTTCTCAGATTCCACAGAAAAAAGGCTAGCAAAGAAATCCACGAAATACGGATGGAACTCTGTGAGTGGAAGTCACATATCACAAAGCAGTTTCTCAGAAAGCTTCTTTCCAGTTTTTCTCGAAGGATATTTTCTTTTTCACCGTAGCCCTCTATGGGCTTCTAAATATCACTTTGCGAATTCCACAAAAACAGGCTTAGCGAGCTGCTTCTTGAGGGGAATGCTGTAACTCTGTGAGATGATTTCACAGAACACTAAGCAGTTTCTCAGAAAGCTTCTTTCCAGATTTCATCTGAGGATATTTCCTTTTTCACCATAGCCCTCTATGAGCTTCCAAATATCACTTTGCAAATTTCAAAAGAACTGTCTTAGCGAAAGGCCTCTTGAAGGGAAGGCTGTAACTCTGTGAGAATATTTCACAGAACACAAAGAAGATTCTCAGAAAGCTTCTTTCTCTTTGTTATCGGAGGATATTTCCTTTGGCCCTATAGTCTTCAAAGGGAACCGAAATATCTGTTCTCAGATTCCACAGAAATAAGCCTAGCAAAGAGATCCACTTAATACAGATGGAACTCTGTCAGTGGAAGTCACATATCACAAAGCAGTTTCTCAGAAAGCTTCTTTCCAGTTTTTCTCAAAGGATATTTTCTTTTTCACCATAGCCCTCTATGGGCTTCCAAATATCACTTTGCGAATTCCAAAAGAACAGGCTTACCGAGCGGTTTCTTGAGGGGAATGCTGTAACTCTGTGAGATGAATTCACAGAACACTAAGCAGTTTCTCAGAAACCTTCTTTACAGATTTCATTTGAGGATATTTGCTTTTTCACGATAGCCCTCTATGGGCTTCCAAATATCACTTTGCCAATTCCAGAAGAACAGGCTTCGCGAGCGGCTTCTTCAGTGGAAAGCTGTAACTCTGTGAGATGATTTCACAGAACACAAAGGAGTTTCTCAGAAACCTTCTTTCTCTTTTTTATCGGAGGATATTTCCTTTGCCCTGTAGACTTCAAAGTGATCCGAAATATCTGTTCTCAGATTCCACAGAAATAAGGCTAGCAAAGAGATCCACGATATACAGATGGAACTCTGTGAGTGGAAGTCACACATCACAAAGAAGTTTCTCAGAAAGCTTCTTTCCACTTTTTCTCGGAGGATATTTTCTTTTTCACCATAGACCTCTATGTGCTTCCAAATGTCAGTTTGCGAATTCCACAAGAACAGGCTTAGCGAGCGGATTCTTGAGGGGACGGCTGTAACTCTCTGAGATGAATTCACAGAACACTAAACAGATTCTCAGAAAGCTTCTTCCAGTTTTTCTCGGAGGATATTTTCTTTTTCAAGATAGCCCTCTATGGGCTTCCAAATATCACTTTGCGAATTCCACAAGAACAGGCGTAGCGAGAGGCTTCTTGTGTGGAAAGCTGTAACTTCGTGAGATGATTTCACAGAACACAAAGGAGTTTCTCAGAAAGCTTCTTTCTCTTTTTTATCGGAGGATATTTGCTTTGCCCTGTAGACTTCAATGGGATCCGAAATATCTGTTCTCAGATACCACAGAAATAAGGCTAGCAAAGAGATCCACGAAATACAGATGGAACTCTGTGAGTGGAAGTCACACATCACAAAGAAGTTTCTCAGAAAGCTTCTTTC
>NW_020260806.1:0-3838 GCF_003255815.1 Theropithecus gelada
GGGTCTTTGTTTAAAACAGTTATTCATTAGTAGATAAAGAAAGTATGTTTGTATTCTTAATTGGGTTTAAGTTTATATACAAAATGAATGTTGTATTTTTTCAGAAGTCTTTTTTGTCTATCCGGGTAATGGTAATTTCTTATTTTCTTATTGATGTCATTGATTATATAAATTTATTCACTAGTATTGGATAAACTTTATGCTTTTATTATAGTTCATTTATGATAATGCTCTGTTATTTTTCAAGTACTCTATAGAAACAGCTTTTTAAATAATAATGAGAAAACTTTGATATGTGCCAGATATATTCAAGACTTTGGGGTACCTACGTAAATCAGGCAACATTGCTATGTCCAATTAAAGACATAACTTGCTGCTTCAAAAGATTTGCTTGGCTAACATATTAAACCCAGGAATTTCTGACTTTAAAGCTTGAACTCTTGGTTTTTTGTTTTTTTTTTTTCTTATCACACTCAACTGCCGTTTTCAATATTGTGATGTCACTTAAGTATCCTCTAGGGAAGCTAAAGGCCTCCAGAATTTACCAGATAAGGTTAAGAGATAATTCTTATGTTATTTTAAATATTACTGAGCTAAGAAAAAAAATCTAATTTTTTCAATGTACTCAGTACTTATAACAAACATTGATATATGGACATAAATGTTGAACAATTACAGCACAAATACAAACTCTATATTTCAAAATATCATATTGTACACCTTAAACACAGATAATATTTCTGTCAATTAAAAAATACTATAGCACCTATAAAAAGAAATAATTTTCAAAATATTGAAAACTAATGAATTATGTCAAGAAAGGCTTTCCAATTATTAATATTATTAATATTAATGACAGAAGAATACATGGAATACAATAATTTTTTTAATATTAAAGCTAGATTGATTTTTGTATGAGTTAGACAGCTACCTCATATTTTACACAAAAATAATTATAGGAAGCTTAAATATTTAAGTGTGAGATAAAAAATTGCAACACATTAAAAATAAACACATACTAAAAATCACTGTGTCAAAACAAAAATCCACAGATTATGGAAAAATGTCGATATGAGGTAAAAAGTGTTTACTATGTCTGCTAATACATATACTTTCATCAGTTTAAAAATAAATATAAGAAAGAAAACTTTTAGAGACATGATCTCACTCTGTTGCCCAGACATGATCACTGGATGAATTACAGAAACACAATCCTAGCTCACTGCAGCCTTGAATTCCTGGGCTCAAGAAATCCTCCCATCTCAGCCTCCCAGCATGCTGAGATTACAGGTGTGAGCCACTGTACCTTAATTTTAAATGAATCTTTAAAATTAAGTTTAATAAAATCATGCAAATCTCAGTTTTACATGTACAAATGCCTTTAAAAAGTTATTGTTAAAGAAAAAATCTATAAACATATGCAAAGTTTAATTTTATTATTAATCAAAAAACACAATAACAGGAATTTTTTATTGTAAACTGGCAAAAGTAGAAATGATGGCAATGCCCAGTGTTATTAAGACCTTTGGAAAATGGTTAAATTCATAAACTCTTGAAGGAAGGGTAAAATTGAAGAGAAAAATCTCAAGGGAGAGGGACCAAAATGCAGACATCATAAAATTCTTTGAAAAATGACATAATACTTGTTTCAGTTCACCTTTTTAAAGAGTAGATCCTATGAAAGCAAACAACATATTTTCAGAGATCTATATTCATGTTATATTCATTATGAATTTCATATAGAAATCAATAAATTGTAAAAACGTTTAAATATCCAATACAATGTGATTAGATAAACAAAATATGGTACACTAATAGAAGGAAAACCTCAGGCAGTATTTCCCAAGAGGAGATGAATAATAAAATTGAAATAGTTAATGGAAAACATACATTCAGTATTTTGTTAGTCTTGAATATGATTGCAGCCTTTTTTAAAACAATCTTTCAACTTAGACTTTTTAATCAAAATGTAATGTGGGTTAATAATAGATACATTAAAAATCACAGGTAATATGATTTTGATCTATGTCCCCACCCAAATCTCATGTTGAAATGTTAATTCCCAGCGTTGGAGGTGGGGCCTGGTGGGAGGTGATTGGATCATAAGAGTGGTTTCTCATGATTTAACACCACCACTCCTCACTCCTCTCTGTTGTCCTCAGGATAGTGAGTTCCCAAGGTAGCTGGATGTTTAAAAGTGTGTGCACCTCCCCCATCTCTCTTCCTTCTGCTCTGGCCACATCAAACCTGCTTGCCTCCCCTCAAGCTTCTGCCATAATTGTAAGTTTTCTGAGACTTCCCCAGAACCAGATGCTGCCATGTTTCCTGTAGAGCCTGCAGAACCATCAGCCAATTAAACCTCTTTTCTTTATCAATTAGTCTCAGGTTTTTCTTTATAGCAGTGGGAGAATAGACTAATACAGAAAACTGGTACCAAGGAGTAGACCATTGCAATCAAGATACCCGAAAATGTGGAAGCAGATTTAAAACTGGGTAATGGGCAGAGTTTGGAACGACTTGGAGGGCTCAGAAGAAGACAGGAAGATGAGGGAAAGTTTGGAACTTCCTAGAAACTGGTTACATTGTTGTGACCAAAATGGTGATAGTGATATGAACAGTGAAGCCCAGGCTGAGGAGGTCTCAGATGGAGATGAGGAACTTATTGGGAATGGAAGTAAAGGTCACTTTTCTTATGTCTTGGCAAAGAGTTTGGCTATATTACACCTCTGCTCTAGGAATCTATGGAATTTTGAACTTGAGAGTGATGATTTAGGGTATCTGGCAGAAAAAATTTCTCAGCAGCATGGCATTCAAAAAGTGGCCTGGTTGCTTCTAACTACCTATAGTCATATGTATGAGCAAATAAATGACCTGAAATAGGAACTCAATTTCAAAGGAAGCAGAGCAAGTTTGGGAAATTTGCACCCTGGCCATGCAGTAGAAAAGAAAAACCCATTTTCTGGGGAGGAATTCAAATTGGCTACAGAAATTTGTATAAGTAAAGAGGAGCCAAGTGCTGATATCAAAGACAATGGGGTAAAGGCCTCAAAGATATTTCAGAGACCTTCTTGGCAGCCCCCTTCCATCACAGGCCCAGAGGCCTAGCGGGACTGAATGATGTATGTGAGGCCCAGGGCTCCACTGCTCTGTGGAGCCTCAGGACACTGTCTCCTATATTCTGGTGGCTCCAGTTCCGGATGTGTCTCCTACTCCAGCTTTGGATTAAAGGGGCCCAGGAACAGCTCAGGTTGATGCTCCAGAAGGTGTAAGCCAGAAGTCATGGTGGTTTTCCCAAAATGTTAAGCCTGCTGGTGTGCGGAGTGCAAGTGTTGAGGCTTGGGAGTCTCCAACTGGATTTCAAAGGATGTATGGAAATGCCTGGATGTGCAGGCAGAAGTCTGGTGCAGAAGCAGACCCTCAGGAAGAAGTTCTTCTAGGGCAGAGCAGAAGGGAAATGTGGGGTTGGAGCCCCCACACAGAGTCCCCACTGGGGCACTGTCTAGGTGAACTATGGGAAGAGGGCCTCCATCCTCCAGACCCGAGAAAGGTAGATCCACTGACAGCTTGTGCCATGAGCCTGGAAAAGCTGGAGGCACTCAATGCCATCCCATGAAAGAGCCACAGGTGCTATACCCTGCAGAGCCACAGGGGTGGAGATGCCCAAGGCTCTGGGAGCCCATCTCTTGCATTAGCTTGCCTTCAATGTGAGGCATGGAGTCAAAGGAGATTTTGGAGCTTTAAGATTTAATGACTGCCAAGCTGTGTTTTGGATTTGCATGGGGCCTGTGGAGCTTTTTTTTTTTTTTTTTTTTTTTTTTTTTTTTTTTTTTTTTTTTTT
>NW_020260807.1:0-3838 GCF_003255815.1 Theropithecus gelada
TTTTTTTTTTTTTGTAAAATCTTCGGCAGCCTATTACTACTATTTTTTTTTCTGTTAGGAAAATTATAAAAGTTAGAGGATAAAGAAATATTAGTGTTTTCCCATAAGAGAATGGATTGAGCAATAATACAGTGTTTTCAAGATCATTCAACATTATTTTCAAGAATCCTAGTCTTATAAGGGAGATTAATATTACTACAACCACCATGACTATTACCATTACCTCTGCTATGTTAACTACCATTATTGTGTTCTCTTACTTGTATATCTTGTTTAATCCTTAAAATTATCCTAGGAAGTGGGTAGTATTTATTAACTCCATTTTATAGATAGGAAATTAAGATTCAGATTGGTTAAATAATGTTCCCAAGGTCACAAGGCTGGTAAAGGCTGGTGTTATGATTTGAACACAGCCCTACCTTCTTTCCCTCTAAATGTATGGCATGAAACTCATGACATTGCTACAAATTCCTTAACCTAAATAATTGAGTTATTCCAGGGTACGATGAATATATTTTAGTAACTTATTGAAGAAGTTCCAGTATAATTCATATGTATTCAATATGCTATGTCTGAATTTTGTTTTTATTAAAATTTTTTAGAAAATTTTTTAAAAGGTAAAAGTATCACAAGATTATAAGTAATAACAGAATTCTATTCATTTTAAAATTATAATTGTAATACAATTGTAATAAATGAAGGCAATTCAATTAATTTTCTGAGGATAAAATAAACTACAAAGATTTATTTTGAAATCCGATCTCTATTATAGATTGTAATACAAATCAATAGCTTTATAAATTAATTATGACTCTTTGTTTTCAAGAAGAACGTATATTAGTTCAAAGTAAGAGCCCCGAGGGGGGCGGAGCAAGATGGCCGAATAGGAACAGCTCCAGTCTCCAACTCCCAGCGCGAGCGACACAGAAGACCTGTGATTTCTGCATTTTCAACTGAGGTACTGGGTTCATCTCACTGGGGAGTGCCGGACAATCGGTGCTGGTCAGCTGCTGCAGCCCGACCAGGGAGAGCTGAAGCAGGGCGAGGCATCGCCTCACCTGGGAAGCGCAAGGGGGAAGGGAATCCCTTTTCCTAGCCAGGGGAACTGAGACACACAACACCTGGAAAATCGGGTAACTCCCACCCCAATATTGCGCTTTAAGCAAACAGGCACACCAGGAGATCATATCCCACACCTGGCCGGGAGGGT
Organism: Theropithecus gelada; assembly: GCF_003255815.1. Taxonomy (NCBI): domain Eukaryota; kingdom Metazoa; phylum Chordata; class Mammalia; order Primates; family Cercopithecidae; genus Theropithecus; species Theropithecus gelada. The sequence goes on from NW_020260807.1 coordinate 1,211, forward strand.
CCCACGCCCACGGAGCCTCCCTCATTGCTAGCACAGCAGTCTGTGATCTACCGGCAAGGCAGCAGCAAGGCTGGGGGAGGGGCGCCCGCCATTGCTGAGGCTTAAGTAGGTAAACAAAGCTGCTGGGAAGCTCCAACTGGGTGGAGCTCACAGCAGCTCAAGGAAACCTGCCTGTCTCTGTAGACTCCACCTCTGGGGACAGGGCACAGCTACACAACAACAACAACAACAACAACAACAACAAAAGCAGCAGAAACCTCTGCAGACGCAAACGACTCTGTCTGACAGCTTTGAAGAGAGCAGTGGATCTCCCAACACGGAGGTTGAGATCTGAGAAGGGACAGACTGCCTGCTCAAGTGGGTCCCTGACCCCTGAGTAGCCTAACTGGGAGACATCCCCCACTAGGGGCAGTCTGACACCCCACACCTCACAGGGTGGAGTACACCCCTGAGAGGAAGTTTCCAAAGCAAGAATCAGACAGGTACACTCGCTGTTCAGAAATATTCTATCTTCTGCAGCCTCTGCTGCTGATACCCAGGCAAACAGGGTCTGGAGTGGACCTCAAGCAATCTCCAACAGACCTACAGCTGAGGGTCCTGACTGTTAGAAGGAAAACTATCAAACAGGAAGGACACCTACACCAAAACCCCATCAGTACATCACCATCATCAAAGACCAGAGGCAGATAAAACCACAAAGATGGGGAAAAAGCAGGGCAGAAAAGCTGGAAATTCAAAAAATAAGAGCACATCTCCCCCGACAAAGGAGCGCAGCTCATCGCCAGCAACGGATCAAAGCTGGACGGAGAATGACTTTGACGAGATGAGAGAAGAAGGCTTCAGTCCATCAAATTTCTCAGAGCTAAAGGAGGAATTACGTACCCAGCGCAAAGAAACTAAAAATCTTGAAAAAAAAGTGGAAGAATTGACGGCTAGACTAATTACTGCAGAGAAGGTCATAAACGAAATGAAAGAGATGAAAACCATGACACGAGAAATACGTGACAAATGCACAAGCTTCAGTAACCGCCTCGATCAACTGGAAGAAAGAGTATCAGCGATTGAGGATCAAATGAATGAAATGAAGCGAGAAGAGAAACCAAAAGAAAAAAGAAGAAAAAGAAATGAACAAAGCCTGCAAGAAGTATGGGATTATGTAGAAAGACCAAATCTACGTCTGATTGGGGTGCCTGAAAGTGAGGGGGAAAATGGAACCAAGTTGGAAAACACTCTTCAGGATATCATCCAGGAGAACTTCCCCAACCTAGTAGGGCAGGCCAACATTCAAATCCAGGAAATACAGAGAACGCCACAAAGATACTCCTCGAGAAGAGCAACTCCAAGACACATAATTGCCAGATTCACCAAAGTTGAAATGAAGGAAAAAATCTTAAGGGCAGCCAGAGAGAAAGGTCGGGTTACCCACAAAGGGAAGCCCATCAGACTCACAGCAGATCTCTCGGCAGAAACTCTACAAGCCAGAAGAGAGTGGGGGCCAATATTCAACATTCTTAAAGAAAAGAATTTTCAACCCAGAATTTCATATCCAGCCAAACTAAGTTTCATAAGTGAAGGAGAAATAAAATCCTTTACAGATAAGCAAATGCTTAGAGATTTTGTCACCACTAGGCCTGCCTTACAAGAGACCCTGAAGGAAGCACTCAACATGGAAAGGAACAACCGGTACCAGCCATTGCAAAAACATGCCAAAATGTAAAGACCATCGAGGCTAGGAAGAAACTGCATCAACTAACGAGCAAAATAACCAGTTAATATCATAATGGCAGGATCAAGTTCACACATAACAATCTTAACCTTAAATGTAAATGGACTAAATGCTCCAATGAAAAGACACAGACTGGCAAACTGGATAAAGAGTCAAGACCCATCAGTCTGCTGTATTCAGGAGACCCATCTCACACGCAGAGACATACATAGGCTCAAAATAAAGGGATGGAGGAAGATTTACCAAGCAAATGGAGAACAAAAAAAAGCGGGGGTTGCAATACTAGTCTCTGATAAAACAGACTTTAAACCATCAAAGATCAAAAGAGACAAAGAAGGCCATTACATAATGGTAAAGGGATCAATTCAACAGGAAGAGCTAACTATCCTAAATATATATGCACCCAATACAGGAGCACCCAGATTCATAAAGCAAGTCCTTAGAGACTTACAAAGAGACTTAGACTCCCATACAATAATAATGGGAGACTTCAACACTCCACTGTCAACATTAGACAGATCAACGAGACAGAAAGTTAACAAGGATATCCAGGAATTGAACTCATCTCTGCAGCAAGCAGACCTAATAGACATCTATAGAACTCTCCACCCCAAATCAACAGAACATACATTCTTCTCAGCACCACATCGCACTTACTCCAAAATTGACCACATAAGTGGAAGTAAAGCACTCCTCAGCAAATGTAAAAGAACAGAAATTATAACAAACTGTCTCTCAGACCACAGTGCAATCAAACTAGAACTCAGGACTAAGAAACTCAATCAAAACCACTCAACTACATGGAAACTGAATAACCTGCTCCTGAATGACTACTGGGTACATAACAAAATGAAGGCAGAAATAAAGATGTTCTTTGAAACCAATGAGAACAAAGACACAAC
>NW_020260808.1:0-3837 GCF_003255815.1 Theropithecus gelada
AGCTTTCTGAGAAACTTCTTTGTGTTCTGTGAAATCATCTCACAGAGTTACAGCTTTCCCCTCAAGGGCTTTTCGCTAAGACAGTTCTTGTGGAATTGGCAAAGTGATATTTGGAAGCCCATAGGGGGCTATGGTGAAAAATTAAATATCCTCAGATGAAATCTGGAAAGAAGCTTTCTGAGAAACTTCTTTGTATTCTGTGAAATCATCTCACAGAGTTACAGCTTTCCCCTCAAGAAGCCTTTCGATAAGACAGTTCTTGTGGAATTGGCAAAGTGATATTTGGAAGCCCGTAGAGGGCTATGGTGAAAAAGGAAATATCCTCAGATGAAATCTGGAAAGTAGCTTTCCGAGAAACAGCTTAGTGTTCCGTTAATTCATCTCACAGAATTACATACGTATTTCGTGTATCTCTTTGCTAGCCTTATTTCTGTGGAATCTGACAATATATATTTCGGATCCCTTTGAAGACTATAGGGCCAAAGGAAATATCCTCCCATAACAAAGAGAAAGAAGCTTTCTGAGAAACTTCTTTGTGATCTGTGAAAACATCTCACAGAGTTACAGCTTTCTCCTCAAGAAGCCTTTCGCTAAGACAGTTCTGATGGAATTGGCAAAGTGATATTTGGAAGCCCATAGACGGCTATGGTGGAAAAGGAAATATCCTCAGATGAAATCTGGAAAGAAGCTTTCTGAGAAACTGCTTAGTGTTCTGTTAATTCATCTCACAGAGTTACATCTCTATTTCGTGGATCTCTTTGCTAGCCTTATTTCTGTGGAATCTGAGAACAGATATTTCGGATCCCTTTGAAGACTATAGGGTCTAAGGAAATATCCTCCGATAACAAAGAGAAGGAAGCTTTCTGAGAAACTTCTTTGTGTTCTGTGAAATCATCTCACAGAGTTACAGCTTTCCCCTCAAGAAGCCATTCGCTAAGCAAGTTCTTGTGGAATTAGCAAAGTGATATTTGGAAGCCCATAGAGGGCTATGGTGGAAAAGGAAATATCCTCAGATGAAATCTGGAAAGAAGCTTTCTGAGAAACTTCTCTGTGATGTGTGATTTCCACTCACAGAGTTACATCTGTATTTCGTGGATCTCCTTGCTAGCCTTATTTCTGTGGAATCTGAGAACAGATATTTCGGATCCCTTTGAAGACTATAGGGCCAAAGGAATTACCCTACGTTAACAAAGAGAAAGAAGCTTTCTGAGAAACTTCTTTGTGTTCTGTGAAATCATCTCACAGAGTTACAGTTTCCCCTCAAGAAGCCTTTCGCTAAGACAGTTCTTGTGGAATTGGCAAAGTGATATTTGAAAGCCCATAGAGGGCTATGATGAAAAAGGAAATATCCTCAGATGAAATCTGGAAAGAAGCTTTCTGAGAAAGTGCTAAATGTGCTGTTAATTCATCTCACAGAGTTACATCTGTGTTTCGAACATGTCTTTGCTAGCCTTATTTCTGTTAAACCTGAGAACAGATATTACAGATAACTTTGAAGACTATAGGCCTAAAGGAAATATCCTCCGATAACAAAGAGAAAGAAGCTTTCTGAGAAACTTCTCTGTTTTCTTTGAAATCATCTCACAGAGTTACAGCTTTCCCCTCAAGAAGCCTTTCGCTAAGACTGTTTTTGAGGGATTGGCAAAGTGATATTTGGAAGCCCATAGAGGGCTATGGTGAAAAAGGAAATATCCTCAGATGAAATCTGGAAAGAAGCTTTCTGAGAAACTGCTTAGTGTTCTCTTAATTCATCTCACAGAATTACATCTGTATTTCGTGGATCTCTTTGCTAGCCTATTTTCTTTGGAATCTGAGAACAGATATTTCGGATCCCTTTGAAGACTATAGGGCCGAATGAAATATCCTCCGATAACAAAGAGAAAGAAGCTTTCTGAGAAACTTCTTTGTGTTCTGTGAAATCATCTCACAGATTTACAGCTTTCCCCTCAAGGGCTTTTCGCTAAGACAGTTCCTGTGGAATTGGCAGAGTGATATTTGGAAGCCCATAGAGGGCTATGGTGAAAAAGGAAATATCCACAGATGAAATCTGGAAAGAAGCTTTCTGAGAAACTGGTTAGTGTTCTGTTAATTCATCTCACAGAGTTCCATCTGTATTTCGTGGATCTCTTTGCTAGCCTTAATTCTGTGAAATCTGAGAACAGATATTTCGGATCCCTTTGAAAACTATAGGGCCAAAGGAAATATCCTCCGACAACAAAGAGAAAGAAGCTTTCTGAGAAACTTCTTAGTGTTCTGTGATATCATCTCACAGAGTTACAGCTTTCCCCTCAAGAAGCCTTTCGCTAAGACAGTTCTGGTGGAATTGGCAAAGTGATATTTGGAAGCCGATAGAGGGCTATGGTGAAAAAGGAAATGTCCTCAGATGAAATATGGAAAGAAGCTGTTTGAGAAACTGCTTAGTGTTCTGTTAATTCATTTCACAGAGTTACATCTGTATTCCTTGCATCTCTTTGCCGGCTTTATTTCTGTGGAATCTGAGAAGAGATATTTCGGATCCCTTTGAAGACTATAAGGACAAAGGAAATACCCTCCGATAACAAAGAGAAAGAAGCTTTCTGAGAAACTTGTTTGTGTTCTGTGAGATCATCTCACAGAGTTACAGCTTTCCCCTCAAGAATCCTTTCGTTAAGACAGTACTGGTGGAATTGGCAAAAGTGATATTTGGAAGCCCATAGATGGCTATGGTGAAAAAGGAAATATCCTCAGATGAAATCTGGAAAGAAGCTTTCTGAGAAACTGCTGAGTGTTCTGGTAATTCATCTCACAGAGTTACTTCTGTATTTCCTGCATCTCTTTGCTAGCCTTATTTCTGTGGAATCTGAGAACAGATATTTCAGATCCCTTTGAAGACTATAGGGCCAAAGGAAATATCCTCCGATAACACATAGAAAGAACCTTTCTGAGAAACTTCTTTGTGTTCTGTGAAATCATCTCAAAGAGTTACAGCTTTCGTCGCAAGAAGCCTTTCGCTAAGACAGTTCTTGTGGAATTGGCAAAGTGATATTTGGAAGCCAATAGAGGGCTATGGTGAAACAGGATATATCCTCAGATGAAATCTGGAAAGAAGCTTTCTGAGAAAATGTTTAGTGTTCTGTTAATTCATATCACAGAGTTACATCTGTATTTCGTGGATCTCCTTGTTAGCCTTATTTCTGTGGAATCTGAGAACAGATATTAAGGATCCCTTTGAAGACGATAGGGCCAAAGGAAATATCCTCCGTTAAAAAAGAGAAAGAAGCTTTCTCAGAAACTTCTTTGTGTTCTGTGAAATCATCTCACAGAGTTACAGCTTGCCCCTGAAGAAGCCTTTCTCTAAGACAGTTCTTGAGGAATTGGCAAAGTGATATTTGGAAGCCCATAGAGGGCTATGGTGAAAAAGGAAATATCCTCAGATGAAATACGAAAAGAAGGTTTCTGAGAAACTGCTTAGTGTTCTGTTAATTCATCTCACAGAGTTACATCTGTATTTCGTGGATCTCCTTGCTAGCCTTATTTCTGTGGAATCTGAGAACAGATATTTCGGATCCGTTTGAAGACTATAGGGCGAAAGGAAATATCCTCCGATTACAAAGAGAAAGAAACTTTCTGAGAAACTTCTTTGTGTTCTGTGAAATCATCTCACAGAGTTACAGCTTTCCCTTCAAGAAGCCTTTCGCTAAGACAGTTCTGGTGGAACTGGCAAAGTGATATTAGGAAGCCCGTAGAGGGCTATGGTGAAAAAGGAAATATCCTCAGATGAAATCTGGAAAGAAGCTTTCTGAGAAACTGCTTATTGTTCTGTTAATTCATCTCACAGCGTTACATCTGTATTTCGTG
>NW_020260809.1:0-3836 GCF_003255815.1 Theropithecus gelada
CTGAAGGAAGCACTCAACATGGAAAGGAACAACCAGTACCAGCCATTGCAAAAACATGCCAAAATGTAAAGACCATCGAGGCTAGGAAGAAACTGCATCAACTAATGAGCAAAATAACCAGTTAATATCATAATGGCAGGATCAAGTTCACACATAACAGTATTAACCTTAAATGTAAATGGACTAAATGGTCCAATTAAAAAACACAGACTGGCAAACTGGATAAAGAGTCAAGACACATCAGTTTGCTGTATTCAGGAGACCCATCTCACATGCAGAGACATACATAGGCTCAAAATAAAGGGATGGAGGAAGATTTACCAAGCAAATGGAGAACAAAAAAAAGCAGGGGTTGCAATACTAGTCTCTGATAAAACAGACTTTAAACCAACAAAGACCAAAAGAGACAAAGAAGGCCATTACATAATGGTAAAGGGATCAATTCAACAGGAAGAGCTAACTATCCTACATATATATGCACCCAATACAGGAGCACCCAGATTCATCAAGCAAGTCCTTAGAGACTTACAAAGAGACTTAGACTCCCATACAATAATAATGGGAGACTTCAACACCCCACTGTCAACATTAGACAGATCAACGAGACAGAAAGTTAACAGGGATGTCCAGGAATTGAACTCATCTCTGCAGCAAGCAGACCTAATAGACATCTACAGAACTCTCCACCCCAAATCAATAGAATATACATTCTTCTCAGCACCACATCACACTTATTCCAAAATTGACCACGTAATTGGAAGTAAAGCACTCTTCAGCAAATGTACAAGAACAGAAATTATAACAAACTGTCTCTCAGACCACAGTGCAATCAAACTAGAACTCAGGACTAAGAAACTCAATCAAAACCACTCAACTACATGGAAACTGAATAACCTGCTCATGAATGACTACTGGGTACATAATGAAATGAAGGCAGAAATAAAGATGTTCTTTGAAACCAATGAGAACAAAGATACAACATACCAGAATCTCTGGGACACATTTAAAGCAGTGTGTAGAGGGAAATTTATAGCACTAAATGCCCACAAGAGAAAGCTGGAAAGATCTAAAATTGACACCCTAACATCGCAATTAAAAGAACTAGAGAAGCAAGAGCAAACACATTCAAAAGCTAGCAGAAGGCAAGAAATAACTAAGATCAGAGCAGAACTGAAGGAGATAGAGACACAAAAAACCCTCCAAAAAATCAATGAATCCAGGAGTTGGTTTTTTGAAAAGATCAACAAAATTGATAGACTGCTAGCAAGATTAATAAAGAAGAAAAGAGAGAACAATCAAATAGATGCAATAAAAAATGATAAAGGGGATATCACCACTGACCACATAGAAATACAACCTACCATCAGAGAATACTATAAACACCTCTACGCAAATAAACTGGAAAATCTAGAAGAAATGGATAATTTCCTGGACACTTACACTCTCCCAAGACTAAACCAGGAAGAAGCTGAATTCCTGAATAGACCAATAGCAGGCTCTGAAATTGAGGCAATAATTAATAGCCTACCAACCAAAAAAAGTCCAGGACCAGATGGATTCACAGCTGAATTCTACCAGAGGTACAAGGAGGAGCTGGTACCATTCCTTCTGAAACTATTCCAATCAATAGAAAAAGAGGGAATCCTCCCTAACTCATTTTATGAGGCCAACATCATCCTGATACCAAAGCCTGGCAGAGACACAACAAAAAAAGAGAATTTTAGACCAATATCCCTGATGAACATCGATGCAAAAATCCTCAATAAAATACTGGCAAACCGGATCCAGCAGCACATCAAAAAGCTTATCCACCGTGATCAAGTGGGCTTCATCCCTGGGATGCAAGGCTGGTTCAACATACGCAAACCAATAAACGTACTCCAGCATATAAACAGAACCAAAGACAAGAACCAAATGATTATCTCAATAGATGCAGAAAAGACTTTTGACAAAATTCAACAGCCCTTCATGCTAAAAACGCTCAATAAATTCGGTATTGATGGAACGTACCTCAAAATAATAAGAGCTATTTATGACAAACCCACAGCCAATATCATACTGAATGGGCAAAAACTGGAAAAATTCCCTTTGAAAACTGGCACAAGACAGGGATGCCCTCTCTCACCACTCCTATTCAACATAGTGTTGGAAGTTCTGGCTAGGGCAATCAGGCAAGAGAAAGAAATCAAGGGTATTCAGTTAGGAAAAGAAGAAGTCAAATTGTCCCTGTTTGCAGATGACATGATTGTATATTTAGAAAACCCCATTGTCTCAGCCCAAAATCTCCTTAAGCTGATAAGCAACTTCAGCAAAGTCTCAGGATACAAAATTAATGTGCAAAAATCACAAGCATTCTTATACACTAGTAACAGACAAACAGAGAGCCAAATCATGAATGAACTTCCATTCACAATTGCTTCAAAGAGAATCAAATACCTAGGAATCCAACTTACAAGGGATGTAAAGGACCTCTTCAAGGAGAACTACAAACCACTGCTCAGTGAAATAAAAGAGGACACAAACAAATGGAAGAACATACCATGCTCATGGATAGGAAGAATCAATATCGTGAAAATGGCCATACTGCCCAAGGTAATTTATAGATTCAATGCCATCCCCATCAAGCTACCAATGAGTTTCTTCACAGAATTGGAAAAAACTGCTTTAAAGTTCATATGGAACCAAAAAAGAGCCCGCATCTCCAAGACAATCCTAAGTCAAAAGAACAAAGCTGGAGGCATCACGCTACCTGACTTCAAACTATACTACAAGGCTACAGTAACCAAAACAGCATGGTACTGGTACCAAAACAGAGATATAGACCAATGGAACAGAACAGAGTCCTCAGAAATAATACCACACATCTACAGCCATCTGATCTTTGACAAACCTGAGAGAAACAAGAAATGGGGAAAGGATTCCCTATTTAATAAATGGTGCTGGGAAAATTGGCTAGCCATAAGTAGAAAGCTGAAACTGGATCCTTTCCTTACTCCTTATACGAAAATTAATTCAAGATGGATTAGAGACTTAAATGTTAGACCTAATACCATAAAAATCCTAGAGGAAAACCTAGGTAGTACCATTCAGGACATAGGCATGGGCAAAGACTTCATGTCTAAAACACCAAAAGCAACGGCAGCAAAAGCCAAAATTGACAAATGGGATCTCATTAAACTAAAGAGCTTCTGCACAGCAAAAGAAACTACCATCAGAGTGAACAGGCAACCTACAGAATGGGAGAAAATTTTTGCAATCTACTCATCTGACAAAGGGCTAATATCCAGAACCTACAAAGAACTCCAACAAATTTACAAGAAAAAAACAAACAACCCCATCAAAAAGTGGGCAAAGGATATGAATAGACATTTCTCAAAAGAAGACATTCATACAGCCAACAAACACATGAAAAAATGCTCATCATCACTGGCCATCAGAGAAATGCAAATCAAAACCACAATGAGATACCATCTCACACCAGTTAGAATGGCGATCATTCAAAAGTCAGGAAACAACAGGTGCTGGAGAGGATGTGGAGAAATAGGAACACTTTTACACTGTTGGTGGGATTGTAAACTAGTTCAACCATTATGGAAAACAGTATGGCGATTCCTCAAGGATCTAGAACTAGATGTACCATATGACCCAGCCATCCCATTACTGGGGATATACCCAAAGGATTATAAATTATGCTGCTATAAAGACACATGCACACGTATGTTTATTGCAGCACTATTCACAATAGCAAAGACTTGGAATCAACCCAAATGTCCATCAGTGACAGATTGGATTAAGAAAATGTGGCACATATACACCATGGAATACTATGCAGCCAT
>NW_020260810.1:0-3836 GCF_003255815.1 Theropithecus gelada
AATATTATAGGCAGAAATGCTAAAGGTTTTAAAATGTGTCAGGATTGGAAGAAGGCCTGGATAAAGAACAAAGTTCAGTTAGGAAAGAGAAACACGGAAGGAAGAGACACAATAAAAGTCATTATGTATTCTGCGAGAAGTCAGACAATAAGATTTGTGGGAAATGGGTTGGTTTGTTGTATGGTATGTATTTTAGCAATAATCTTTATGGCAGAGAAAGCTAAAATCCTTAACTTGTGTGAATGATCACTTGCTGAATTCCTCAAGGTAGGCATGGTGAAGGAGGGTGTAGAGGAGACACAGGTACAATGAACTGACCTAGATATAAAGCCTTAGTATATACTCAGCTAGAAATAGTGATTCTGAGGACATACTGTGACATGATTATGTCATTATGTGTATGGTAGTGATGGGGATGATAGAAGGAAGAACTGATGGCATATTTTCACTCCCCCTCAAGATCAGTTAAATATTGGGACACTAACTATCCAGGTCTAGAAGAGTCACACGCCATAGCCATGGTATGGCGCATCATTCATCTTGCTTTCTTTGAGAATAAGAAGATCAGTAAATAGTCCAGAAGTGGGAAGCTTTGTCCAGGCCTGTGTGTGAACCCAATGTTTTGTTTAGAAATAGAACAAGTAAGTTCACTGCTATAGCATAACACAAAATTTGCTTAAGTGGTGGTCAGCAAATCCTTGAATGCTGCTTAATGTGACAAAGTTGGTAAAATCTTTTGTGCAACACTCTTATTCCCTGAATGTTTTGCTGTGCCAGGGCCTGTGCATGCCAGACAAGTCCAAGCCAGCTCAAAGAACAACCAGCCACCTCTGCCACCTGCCACCTCTGCAAACTGCCACTTCCTGCTGGCAGGATTTGTTTTGCATCCTGTGAAGAGCCAAGGAGGCACCAGGGCATAAGCCTACTCACTTATATCTGTTTGTCTGGAATGTAACCCATGTTTGTTTGTACAATAAATACAATTGATCTTGAATGAAAACTGAGTGGTCATTGTCATTGATCTTTGAACCCAGATTAACCTTTTGGTCATGCCTAGTCTAAGAGAAAGGAGATATTCTTATCAATAAATACAGAGCCCAGCTATGTCAGTGAAGATCTCAAGTGCACAGATAGTAGTATAGGAAGAGTCAGAGGCCAAAAAGACAGGGATGGCAGACATTGAACAGAGGAGAGTGTGGTGTTTGCCTTTGCATCAACTGAGATTATGGAATGACACCTGAGGCTTGGGGACAGCACCTGCAAGATACCAATAAAGCATTCTAAGAACATCTGTGAAGTGAAAAAATTTGAATTACTGTTGTTCTTGTGGTTATGATTGTATTTATGGTTGTTACTTCATTCATATTAATCACCTATGTGCCCAAGTGTAATCATGGAGTTAGATTTTTCTCCCAGACTTTTTTTATTAGACTCAAGAATTCCCATAGATAAAGGCAATATCACTATCCTATTTATACATTTCTTCTCTCAGTTCCGCAGAGCCAAAATGTAGAGTCCAATATTTTAGATAAGTTATGCAATAAGGGCTGGTTTGGATTATCTAACTGGTACATGAGGCCCAGTGTGCTAGCTTACTCCAGAGGAAATTGGCACCTGTATATAATTGTAGTTAGGTTGATCCCTTGATATCAGAAAAGTTTCTGCTATGCAGTCCTTTTTTGTGATTTCTTAATATATATCCTCATTTTAGACAGTACTAGTGGCATAGATGTACTTGGCAGCAGAATATTGCAGATGGTAAACCTTGAGTCTATGTTTTAGTAGCAAGAGCCTTTGGAGTCTTGTGCTTCCCTTGTAGACATCTTCTTAACATCTACATTCTATCTTTTTTCTACTATTGTTACTGCTACTCGTTCCATAGAAATTCTAATTTTCATTTGGGATATACATTTTTGTTATTTGTAAGCTCCCCCTTCTTTTTCATTTTTTCACCCCATTTTCAGACTGTTCTAAAATCAGAAAGGAAATTCTCCTTCATGAGCATGTATATATTTTTGGCTCTTAGAACTTGAGAGGGTGCAAGTAAGTACAAGCACATTTTCCAGATAAGGCATGTGAAGTGATTTATGTTTCATAATATGATCATTTCTGATTGACCTTATGTATTATGACCAGCCATAGAGATGGCTGTAAAGAATTAACAACATCAAACAATGTGAAGTTGTTCATTGCATGTATATCAGAACATTGCCGAGATAAAGCCAGATGGAGTCATTAATTTCACCAGCTAGTTATTTCCTTGCTGCAGTACCAAAGATTGTCATTTTTGAATTAAAGCTTCTGGTTTTTCTAACTCATCTTTCATTGTTGATCATGGCAAGTGAATAATTAATGAATGTATTTGTTTAGGTTATGAGGAATTTAAAACACATCCTAAGAATTGTAATGTTGATTGCTTTTAAATGTTGTAATGGTTTTGAGTCTGCTAATGATTCCTTAATTACGTACTTGCTTTTCTTAGAAAATCAACTCATTTCATTATTAGTGATTAATTTTCTCTTAAATATTTAATTTAATATTTTAATAAATCACTATGCCTGGGATTTCATTAGATATTTGAAAAGATTAATTTAGTTTTTTTACCCAGGTAACATATACAATGGCTCAAGATGTGTGTTGTTTGATCTCACAATTGAAAAAAATACACATTAAGCACCGTGGAAATCCCAACAACTTTGGCAAGAAAGAGTATTTGTTTGATAGTTTCTTTGCTTGATAAATATGTGGACTAAATTAAATGGAATATCTTAATTCAGGTTTTCCTTCATGAGACTGATTAAGTGAACGTAGGCCTAGTGCTTTGAAAATTGGCCTATTGTAGAAGATTGATATTCTAATAGCCTAAAGAGAAACCATTTCTTATAAAATATATATATTTTGGAAAATGTGGTATTTCTCAGAAAACTGCTGAAATGAATTATTTATCTTTCCATCTTTATCTTTAATTCTATAACTTTCAAAGATCTAAAGCTTTCACTTGAAAATTAGGCTTTTGGAAAAAAAGACATTGAAACTAGTATTATATTTCATTGAGGTAATGAATATGAAGATTCATTTGCATAATCTTGTGATTTATTTTTAAGTGAAAAATATTTATTAAGATCATAGGAATCTGATACAATTATAATGAATCATTGAGAAAAGACATCTTTCCCAATAAGAATATGATGGTCTAATACAGATTGAAAATATATAAAGCAAAAACTATTAGAACTGTAAGAAAATAACAAAAAAATTTAGTGATTTTCATATACTAGTCAATTTTTTCTCAGATCAATTAAATAATAATAATTATGAATAGAGGATTTGAATACATTTACTTATATGATTTAATTAATAGTTAATAAGCTTTTTTCTCTCTAAACCTAAGAATATATATATATATATATATATATATATATATATATTTATTATACTTTAACTTCTAGGGTACATGTGCACAACGTGCAGGTTTCTTACATGTGTACACATGTGCCATGTTGGTGTGCTGCACACATTAACTCGTCATTTACATTAGGTATATCTCCTAATGCTATCCCTATCCCCTACCCCCTCCCCACAATAGGACCCAGTGTGTGATGCTCCCCTTCCTGTGTCCAAGTGATCTCATTGTTCAATTCCCACCTATGAGTGAGAACATGTGGTATTTGGTTTTCTGTTCTTGCGATAGTTTGCTGAGAATGATGGTTTCCAGCTGCATCTATGTCCCTACAAAGGACATGAACTCATCCTTTTTTTTTTATTATTATACTTTAAGTTCTAGGGTACATGTGCACAATGTGCAGGTTTGTTACATATGTATACATGTGCCATGT
>NW_020260811.1:0-3835 GCF_003255815.1 Theropithecus gelada
GTACAGAAAATAGTAGTGAAGAATCATCAGGTCTCATAAAACCTACAGACATAATGGAAATCATACTGGATTTGGAGTCCACTGAAATATACCTGGTGGTCAGGCAACTGGAGGAAACCTCTGCCAAATGTCTCTGCCTCCTGAAATTCTGAGGCAGGTGATTAGTAGTGGAATCCCGTAGCCATAAAAAACACTCGCACACTCATCATTCACACCTGCCTGAACACTTGCACATTCACCATTCACACCTGCCAAAACATTCCGCATTCATCATTTACACCTGCCCAAACATTCCCACATTCACTCTTCACGGCTGCCCAAACATTTCACATTCATGATTCACACATGCCCAAAAATTCCACAATCACCGTGCACACCTGCCTAAACATCCCACATTCACCATGCGCACCTGCCCAAAATTCCCACATTCGCCAGTCCCACCTGCCTAATTCACCCTTCACACCGCAACCATTTTTGGTAGAACTAAAACATTACTTCTCATTCCCAAATCTTATAATAAGGCATATTATTAGCAACACCTGGTAAGCTGTGGCGCACAACCCTCTGTAAGGGATCCCAGGATGAGTAATTATCAACATTCCAGCAGCAGCAGCAGCAACAAGTAGCAATACAGGGGAGAGCAGAGGAGATGGGAGTGGCTGTTGTTCAAATGATTGTGGAGACTATATCTGTCAAGAGCTTTCTATGGTGTTTATTGTGAAAGAAGCCTCCTGGACAGTGAGGTTCACATGGAGATGTTTCCATAGGTGCCCTTGAAGCAGTTTACTGCACAGGAGAAGGTTAAACATTTTTTTATTGTGGCAAAATACACATAGTTTATTTTGTGTTTCCTGAAAAATTCATATGTTGATGTCCTGACCCCAGGTACCTCAGAATGTGACCTTATTTGGAAATAGGGTTATTGCAAATATAATTAGCTAATTTCAGATGAGGTTGGGTGGACCCGTAATCTAACATGACTGCTGTTATTAGAAGAGGGAGAAATTTGTACACAGACGTTGCTATGGCTTGGGTATGGTAGGTTTGTCTCCAGGAAAACTCATGTTGAAATTTGACCCTCTTGCCCTGGTGCGGTGGCTCATGCCTGTAATCCCAGCACTTTGGGAGGCCAAGGCAGGTGGGCAGATCACCTGAAGTCAGGAGTTCCAAATCAGTTTGGCCAACGTGGTGAAACCCTGTCTCTATTAAAAAATATATATATACAAAAATTAGCCGGGTGGTGGCATGCACCTGTGGTCCCAGCTACTCGGGAGGCTGTGACAGGAGAATCACTTGAACCTGGGAAGCACAGCTTGCAGCGAGTTGAGGTCACACTACTGTTCTGTAGACTGGAAAACAGAGCAAGACTCTTTCTCAAAAAAAGAAAAAGGAAAAAAAAGAAATTTGCCCCCTGCCCCGCCCCTCCCGTGGCAGTGTTTGGAGGTGGGGCCTAGTAGGATGAGTTTGGTTTACGGGTGTGGATTCCTTATGAATGACTTGATGCTGATCTCTGGGTGAAATGGTGAGTTCTCAGTTTCACAAGGCTGGAGTAGCTCTTTAGGGAATGGATTCATTCCCTTTAATGTGGGTTGTTGTAAAGCCAGGACACCCCTCAGGTTTTCCCCTCTTCACAAATGTCCACTTCCCCTTTGGCCTTCTCCACCATGTTGTGATATGGAACGGAATTCCTCACCAAAAGCCAGAGGGCTATGCATTCCATTGAATTTCTCAGTTTGCAGAACCGTGAGCTAAATAAATGTGTTTTGTTTATAAATTACCTGGTTCTAGGTATTCTTTCTAGGAACACAATATGGACTATGACGTGCACACAGGGAAAAAAAGTATATGAGCATGAGGGCAGAGATGGGGGTAATGCATCTACTGGTCAATGAATGTCAAGGATTGCCAGGAAGCCAACAGAAACTATGAGAAAGGCGTGGAACAGATTCTTCCATTCAGCCCTCAGGGGTTAACCCTGCCCACATCTTGATTTCAGACTATTAGCCTCCAGAACTGTGATAAAATAAATGTCTGTTGTTGAAGTCAGTGAGTTTGCAGTAATTTGTTACTGCAGTCCTAGAGAACTCTCAAAGAGTGTAGTAACAGGAAATGAAGTGCTGCTCTAACAAATACCTAACAATGTGAAAGTAGCTTTGGAACTGGGTCATGGAGAGATGCTGGAAGAGTTTCGAGGTACACAACAGAAAAAGCCTACACTTCCTTGAAGGCGCAATTGGTAGACATATGGACCTTAAGAGAAAGTCTGGCAAATGCTCAGAAAAAAACCGGAGAGCTATACAGAACATTTCTGTCATCTTAGAGAATACTTCCAACATCAAGAACAGGATGTTGCAAGAAAAATGAATGTTAAAGGTGCTTCTGGTGACGTCTCAGACAGGAATGGGGAATATGTTGTTGGAAACATGGACTCACATTCCTTATGAGAAAATGGCAAAGAATTTAGCTAAACTGCATACTCTCGAATGCAAAGTAGAATTTTCAAGTGATGAATGTGGGCTTTTAGCTAAGATTTCTAAGCCGAGCATTGAAGATGTTGCCATGTTTCTCCCTGCTGCTGATAGCAAAATGCAAGAGAGGAGAAATAAATCAACAACAGAACTGCTAAGAAAAAGAAATCAGCCCATGATGATTTGGAAGATTCTCAGTCTGTTCAGAATTCATGCCATGAAAACACGGCCAAGGATGTATCTGGACAATTGATTGCTAAAGAGGTGAGGTATGTAAGTCATGGCTCCATCAACCATCTCAGAATGCAGGAACAGAGATGCAGTTATCCAGTAAAGACCTATGCAGGACTCAGGGTCTGTTTGCCCAGTGTGTCAAAGACACAGATCATAACCTGATCCCTCAGGAATAGATGGTGTTCCAGCTTTGTGGGAATGACCTTCAAGGTGTGGAGCACTTGGGGTGCTTTTTGAAGTGCCTCAGGCTTCACTTCTCTGCTTGAAATGGAAAGCTGGTCACCCATGGCAGCCAGGGAGGTACCCTTACTTACTGGAGCAGATTTGTTGAATTTTTCTGTCTAGACAATGAAAAGTTCTGGGAGCACTTCTAGTTTCCTGTAGCCTCTTAGTAATTGATGTCCCTAAATTCTGTATGTCCTCAGGGACCATTCATTTGATTCTGGGATGGTACCAGCTTTTATGTCTAATCTGTAAAAGCCTACTTGCTAATCTACATGAAAGTAAGACCTTGTTCATATCACACATTCCAACAGGTTTCTTTTGTGATTCCTGAATGTGGGTTACTACAAAAAAAAAAAAAACTAAAAAAGTTGGTCATGGAAATTAGACCCTGTTATTGTACTTTGTGAAGAACTTCCTCCTTCAGGATTAATTACCCATGGGTTCATCACACCTTTGTAAATAAAGGGACAAAAACCATGTGGCATCTACGAATGTGGCAAGATGAGGAAGTATAGGGAGACCACAGCACAATGGCTCTTCTCTTGTTTCAAACATAGTCTATGGGGTGAAGAACCCATATCCCTCACCCATCCATCAATATTCTCACCCTATTCCTGAGCGTTCCCAGTTTAGGTTCCCAGTTTCTAAATATGCTTGTCCACAAGTGTTGGTAGGGATGTTCTAACGCGAGGGTATCTATCATTGGTCATCGTAAAAGAAAGATGAATGGAGAGGAGAGTTTTGTGATCTGTTTTCACATGCACTGCTTTTGGGTGTATTGATGCAAAATCATGTGCTCTCAGCAATCCCACAGCAGCTATCTCAGAAGATTGGTCCTTACACCGACACGGTTGCTGTTTTAGAGCCAGAAGCTCCTTGTGGTTTGGTGTCTTCTGCTTGGATTTGTG
>NW_020260812.1:0-3834 GCF_003255815.1 Theropithecus gelada
TGGGGTTTTCTAAATATACAATCATGTCATCTGCAAACAGGGACAATTGGACTTCTTCTTTTCCTAAATGAATACCCTTGATTTCTTTCTCTTGCCTGATGGCCTTAGCCAGAACTTCCACTATGTTGAATAGGAGTGAGAGAGGGCATCCCTGTCTTGTGCCAGTTTTCAAAGGGAATGCTTCCAGTTTTTGCCCATTCAGTATGATATTGGCTGTGGGTTTGTCATAAATAGCTCTTATTATTTTGAGATACGTTCCATCAATACCGAATTTATTGAGAGTTTTTAGCATGAAGGGCTGTTGAATGTTGTCGAAGGCCTTTTTTTGCATCTATTGAGGCAATCATGTGGTTTTTGTCTTTGGTTCTGTTTATATGCTGGTTTACGTTTATTGATTTGCATACATTGTACCAGCCTTGCATCCCAGGGATGAAGCCCACTTGATCATGGTGGATAAGCTTTTTGATGTGCTGCTGGATTCAGTTTGCCAGTATTTTATTGAGGATTTTTGCATCAATTTTCATCAGGGATATTGGTCTAAAATTCTCTTTTTTTGTTGTATCTCTGTCAGGCTTTGGTATCAGGATGATGTTGGCCTCTTAAAATGAGTTAGGGAGGATTCCCTCTTTTTCTATTGATTGGAATAGTTTCAGAAGGAATGGTAGCAACTCCTCCTTGTACCTCTGGTAGAATTCAGCTGTGAATCCGTCTGGTCCTGGACTTTTTTTGGTTGGTAGGCTATTAATTATTGCCTCAATTTCAGAGCCTGCTATCGGTCTCTTCAGGGATTCAACTTCTTCCTTGTTTAGTCTTGGAGGAGTGTAAGTGTCCAGGAAATTATCCATTTCTTCTAGATTTTCTAGTTTATTTGCATAGATGTATTTATAGTATTCTCTGATGGTAGTTTGTATTTCTGTGGAGTCGGTGGTGATATCCCCTTTATCATTTTTTATTGCGTCTATTTGATTCTTTTCTCTTTTCTTCTCTAGTGGTCTATCAATTTTGTTGATCTTTTCAAAAAACCAACTCCTGGATTCGTTGATTTTTTGGAGGGTTTTTTTTGTCTCTGTCTCCTTCAGTTCTGCTCTGATCTTACTTATTTCTTGCCTTCTACTAGCTTTTGAATGTGTTTGCTCTTGCTTCTCTAGTTCTTTTAATTGTGATGTTAGGGTGTCAAATTTAGATCTTTCCTACTTTCTCCTGTGGGGATTTAGTGCCAAAAATTTCCTTCTACACACTGCTTTAAATGTGTCCCAGAGATTCTGGTATGTTTTATCTTTGTTCTCATTGGTTTCAAAGAACATCTTTATTTCTGCCTTCATTTCGTTATGTACCCAGTAGTCATTTAGGAGCAGGTCGTTCAGTTTCCATGTAGTTGAGCAGTTTTGATTGAGTTTCTTAGTCCTGAGTTCTAGTTTGATTGCACTGTGGTCTGAGAGACAGTTTGTTATAATTTCTGTTCTTTTACCTTTGCTCAGGAGTGCTTTGCTTCCAACTATGTGGTCTATTTTGGAATATTTGCGATGTGGTGCTGAGAAGAATATATATTCTGTTGATTTGGGGTGGAGAGTTCTGTAGTTATCTATTAGGTCTGCTTGGTGCAGAGCTGAGTTCAATTCCTGGATATCCTTGTTAACTTTCTGTCTCGTTGATCTGTCTAATGTTGACAGTGGGGTGTTAAATCTCCCATGATTATTGTATGGGAGTCTAAGTCTCTTTGTAAGTCTCTAAGGACTTGCTATATGAATATGGGTGCTCCTGTATTGGGTGCGTATATATTTAGGATAGTTAGCGCTTCCTGTTGAATTGATCCCTTTACCATTAGGTAATGGCCTTCTTTGTCTCTTTTGATCTTTGATGGTTTAAAGTCTGTTTTATCAGAGACTAGGATTGCAACCCCTGCTTCTTATTGTTTTCCATTTGCTTGGTAGATCTTCCTCCATCCCTTTATTTTGGGCCTATGTGTGTCTCTGCATGTGAGATGGGTCTCCTGAATACAGCAAACTGATGGGTCTTGACTCTTTATCCAATTTTCCAGTCTGTGTCTTTTAATAGGCCAATTTAGTCTATTTACATTTAAGGTTAATATTGTTATGTGTGAACTTGATCCTATCATTATGATATTAGCTGGTTATTTTGCTCGCTAGTTGTTGCAGTTTCTTCCTAGCATTGATGGACTTTACATTTTGACATGTTTTTGCAATGGCTGGTACCTGTTGTTCCTTTCCATGTTTAGTGCTTCCTTTAGGATCTCTTGTAGGGCAGGCCTGGTGGTGAGAAAATCTCCAAGCATTTGCTTGTCTGTAAAGGATTTTATTTCTCCTTCACTTATGAAAGTTAGTTTGGCTGGATATGAAATTCTGGGTTGAAAATTCTTTTCTTGGGGGTCAGAGCAAGAGGGCCGAATAGGAACAGCTCCATTCTCCAACTCCCAGTGCGAGCGACACAGAAGACTGGTGATTTCCGCATTTTCAACTGAGGTACTGGGTTCATCTCACTAGGGAGTGCTGGAAAATTGGTGCTGGTCAGCTGCTGCAGCCCGACCAGTGAGAGCTAAAGCAGGGTGAGGCATCGCCTCACTTGGGAAGCACAAGGGGGAAGGGAATCCCTTTTCCTAGCCGGGAGAACTGAGACACACAACAACTGGAGAATCAGGTAACTCTCGCCCCAATACTGCGCTTTAAGCAAATGGGCACATCAGGAGATTATATCCCACACCTGGCTGGCAGGGTCCCACACCCACAGAGCCTCCCTCATTGCTAGAACAGCAGTCTGCGATCTAACTGCAAGGCAGCAGTGAGGCTGGGGTAGGGGCGCCTTGCATTGCTGAGGCTTAAGTAGGTAAACAAAGCCGCTGGGAAGCTCGAACTGGGTGGAGCTCAGAGCAGCTCAAGGAAACCTGCCTGTCTCTGTAGACTCCACCTCTGGAGACAGAGCACAGATAAACAACAACAAAAGCAGCAGAAACCTCTGCAGACGCAAATGACTCTGTCTGACAGCTTTGAAGAGAGCAGTGGATCTCCCAACACGGAGGTTGAGATCTGAGAAGGAACAGACTGCCTGCTCAAGTGGGTCCCTGACCCCTGAGTAGCCTAACTGGGAGACATCCCCCACTAGGGGCAGCACCTCACAGGGTGGAGTACACTCCTGAGAGGAAGCTTCCAAAGCAAGAATCAGACAGGTACACTCGCTCTTCAGCAATATTCTATTTTCTGCAGCCTCTACTGCTGATACCCAGGCAAACAGGGTCTGGAGTGGACCTCAAGCAATCTCCAACAGACCTACAGCTGAGGGTCCCGACTGTTAGAAGGAAAACTATCAAACAGGAAGGACACCTACACCAAAACCCCATCAGTATGTCACCATCATCAAAGACCAGAGGCAGATAAAACCACAAAGATGGGGAAAAAGCAGGGCAGAAAAGCTGGAAATTCAAAAAATAAGAGTGCATCTCCCCCGGCAAAGGAGCGCAGCTCATCGCCAGCAACGGATCAAAGCTGGATGGAGAATGACTTTGCCGAGATGAGAGAAGAAGGCTTCAGTCCATCAAACTTCTCAGAGCTAAAGGAGGAATTAAGTACCCAGCGCAAAGAAACTAAAAATCTTGAAAAAAAAGTGGAAGAATTGATAGCTAGAGTAATTAATGCAGAGGAGGTCCTAAACGAAATGAAAGAGATGAAAACCATGACACAAGAAATACGTGAGAAATGCACAAGCTTCAGTAACCGACTCGATCAACTGGAAGAAAGAGTATCAGCGATTGAGGATCAAATGAATGAAATGAAGTGAGAAGAGAAACCAAAAGAAAAAAGAAGAAAAAGAAATGAACAAAGC
>NW_020260813.1:0-430 GCF_003255815.1 Theropithecus gelada
ATCACTTTGCCAATTCCACAAGAACTGTCTTAGCGAAAGGCTTCTTGAGGGAAAAGCTGTAACTCTGTCAGATGATTTCACAGAACACAAAGAAGTCTCTCAGAAAGCTTCTTTCTCTTTCTTATCGGAGGATGTTTCCTTTGGCCCTATAGTCTTCAAAGGGATCCGAAATATCTGTTCTCAGATTCCACAGAAATAAGGCTAGCAAAGAGATCCACGAAATACAGATGTAACTCTGTGAGATGAATTAAGAGAATACTCAGCAGTTTCTCAGAAAGCTTCTTCCCAGATTTCATCTGAGAATATTTCCTTTTTCACCATAGCCCTCTAAGGGCTTCCAAATATCACTTTGCCAATTCCACAACAACTGTCTTAAAGAAAGGCTTCTGGAGGGGAAAGCTGTAACTCTGTGAGATGATTTCACAGAACA
>NW_020260813.1:487-3833 GCF_003255815.1 Theropithecus gelada
CGAAATATCTGTTCTCAGATTCCACAGAAATAAGGCTAGCAAAGAGACCCACGAAATACAGATGTAACTTCGTGAGATGAATTAACATAACACTCAGCAGTTTCTCAGAAAGCTTCTCTCCAGATTTCATCGGAGGATATTTCCTTTTTCAACATAGCCCTCTAAGGGCTTCCAAATATCACTTTGCCTATTCAACAAGAACTGTCTTAGCGAAAGGCTTCTTGAGGGGAAAGCTGTAACTCTGTGAGATGATTTCAGAGAACACAAAGAAGCTTTCTGAGAAACTTCTTTGTGTTCTCTGAAATCATCTCACAGAGTTACAGCTTTGCCGTCAAGAAGCCTTTCGCTAAGACAGTTCTTATGGAATTGGCAAAGTGATATTTGGAAGCCCATAGAGGGCGATGGGTAAANCGGAGGATATTTCCTTTGGCCCTATAGTCTTCAAAGGGATCCGAAATGTCTGTTCTCAGATTCCACAGAAATAAGGCTAGCAAAGAGATCCACGAAATACAGATGTAACTCTGTGAGATGAATTAACAGAACACTCAGCAGTTTCTCAGAAAGCTTCTTTCCAGATTTCATTGGAGGATATTTCCTTTTTCACCATAGCCCTCTATGGGCTTCCAAATATCACTTTGCCAATTCCACAAGAACTGTCTTAGCGAGAGGCTTCTTGAGGGAGAAGCTGTAACTCTTGGAGATGATTTCACAGAACACAAAGAAGTTTCTCATAAAGGTTCTTTCTCTTTGTTATCGGAGGATATTTCCTTTGGCCCTATAGTCTTCAAAGTGATCCGAAATATCTGTTCTCAGATTCCACAGAAATAAGGCTAGCAAAGAGATCCACGAAATACACATGTAATTCTGTGAGTTGATTTACCAGAACACTCAGCAGTTTCTCAGAAAGCTTCTTTCCAGATTTCTTCGGAGGATATTTCCTTTTTCACCATAGCCCTCTATGGGCTTCCAAATATCACTTGGCCAATTCCACAAGAAGTGTCTTAGCGAAAGGCTTCCTGAGGGAAAAGCTGGAACTCTGTGAGATGATTTCACAGAACACAAAGAAGTTTCTCAGAAAGCTTCTTTCTCTTTGTTATCGGAGGATATTTCCTTTGGACCTATATTCTCCAAAGGGATCCGAAATATCTCTTCTCAGACTCCAGAGAAATAAGGCTAGCAAAGAGATCCACGAAATACAGATGTAACTCTGTGAGTTGATTTAACAGAACACTCAGCAGTTTCTCAGAAAGCTTCTTTCCAGATTTCATCGCAGGATATTTCCTTTTTCACCATAGCCCTCTCTGGGCTTCCAAATATCACTTTGCCAATTACACAAGAACTGTCTTAGCGAAAGGCTTCTTGAGGGGAAAGCTGTAACTCTGTGAGATGAATTCACAGAACACAAAGAATTTTCTAAGAAAGCTTCTTTCTCTTTGTTAACGGAGGATATTTCCGTTGGCCCTGTACTCTTCGAAGGGATCCGAAATATCTGTTATCAGATTCCACAGAAATAACGCCAGCAAAGAGATCCACGAAATAGAGATGTAACTCTGTGAGAAGAATTAACAGAACACTCAGCATTTTTTCAGAAAGCCTCTTTCCATATTACATCGGAGGATATTTCCTTTTTCACCATAGCCCTCTATGGGCTTCCAAATATCACTTTGCCAATTCCACAAGAACTGTCTTAACAAAACGATTCTTGAGGGAAAAGCTGTAACTCTATGAGATGATTTCACAGAACACAAAGAAGTTTCTCAGAAAGCTTCTTTCTCTTTGTTATCGGAGGATATTTCTTTGGCCCTATAGTCTTCAGAGGGGTCTGAAATATCTGTTCTCAGATTCCACAGAAATAAGGCTAGCAAAGAGATCCACGAAATACAGATGTAACTCTGTGAGATGAACTCACAGAACACTCAGCAGTTTCTCAGAAAGCTTCTTTCCAGATTTCATCGGAGGATATTTCCTTTTTCACCATAGCCCTCTATGGGCTTCCAAATATCACTTTGCCAATTCCACAAGAACTATCTTAGCGAAAGGCTTCTTGAGGGGAAAGCTGTGACTCTGTGAGACGACTTCGCAGAACACAAAGTAGATTCTCAGGAAGCTTCTTTCTCTTTGTGATCGGAGGATATTTCCTTTGGCTCTATAGTCTCCAAAGGGATCCGAAATATCTGTTCTCAGATTCCACAAAAATAAGGCTAGCAAAGAGATCCTCGAAATACAGATGTAACTCTGTGAGTTGATTTAACAGAACACTCAGCAGTTTCTCAGAAACCTTCTTTCCAGATTTCATGGGAGGATATTTCCTTTTTCACCATAGCCCTCTATGGGCTTCTAAATATCACTTGGCCAATTCCACAAGAACTGTCTTAGCGAAAGGCTCCTTGAGGGAAAAGCTGGAATTCTGTGAGACGATTTAACAGAACACAAAGAAGTTTCTCAGAAAGCTTCCTTATCTTTGTTATCAGAGGATATTTCCTTTGGCCCTATAGTCTCCAAAGGGATCCGAAATATCTGTTCTCAGATTCCACAGAAATAAGGGCAGCAAAGAGATCCACGAAATAGAGATGTAACTCTTTGAGATGAATTAACAGAACACTCAGCAGTTTCTCAGAAAGCTTCTTTCCAGATTTCATCGGAGGATATTTCCTTTTTCACCATAGCCCTCTATGGGCTTCCAAATATCACTTTGCCAATTCCACAAGAACTGTCTTAGGGAAAGACTTCTTGAGGGGAAGGCTGTAACTCCGTGAGATGATTTCAAAGAACACAAAGAAGTTTCTCAGAAAGCTTGTTTCTCTTTGTTATCGGAGGATATTTCCTTTGGCCCTATAGTCGCCAAAGGGATCCGGAATATCTCTTCTCAGATTCCACAGAAATAAGGCTAACAAAGAGATCCACGAAATAAAGATGTAACTCTGTGAGATGAGTAAACAGAACACTCAGCAGTTTCTCAGAAAGCTTCTTTCCAGATTTAATCGGAGAATATTTCCTTTTGCACCGTAGCCCTCTATGGGCTTCCAAATATCCCTTTGCCAATTCCACAAGAAGTGTCTTAGCAAAAGGCTTCTTGAGGGGAAAGCTGTATCTTTGAGAGATGATTTCACAGAACACAAAGAAGTTTCTCAGAAAGCTTCTTTCTCTTTGTTATCGGAGGATATTTCCTTTGGCCCTATAGTCTTCAAAGGGATCCGAAATATCTGTTCTCAGATTCCACAGAAATAAGGGCAGCAAAGAGATCCACGAAATACAGATGTAACCCTGTGAGATGAATTAACAGAACACTAAGCAGTTTCTCAGAAAGCTCCTTTCCAGATTTCATCTGAGTATATTTCCTTTTTCA
>NW_020260814.1:0-3832 GCF_003255815.1 Theropithecus gelada
ACAGAGACAGGCAGGTTTCCTTGAGCTGCTGTGAGCTCCACCCAGTTCGAGCTTCCCAGCAGCTTTGTTTACCTACTTAAGCCTCAGCAATGGCAGGCGCCCCTCCCCCAGCCTCGCTGCTGCCTTGCCGGTAGATCACAGACTGCTGTGATAGCAATGAGGGACGCTCCCTGGGTGTGGGACCCTCCCGGCCAGGTGTGGGATATGATCTCCTGGTGTGCCTGTTTTCTCAAAGCGCGGTATTGGGGTGGGAGTTACCCGATTCTCCAGGTGTTGTGTGTCTCAGTTCCCCTGGCTAGGAAAAGGGATTCCCTTCCCCCTTGCGCTTCTCAGGTGAGGCAATGCCTCGCCCTGTTTCAGCTCTCGCTGGTCGGGCTGCAGCAGCTGACCAGTACCGATTGTCCGGCACTCCCCAGTGAGATGAACCCAGTACCTCAGTTGAAAATGCCGAAATCACCGGTCTTCTGTGTCGCTGGCGCTGGGAGTTGAAGACTGGAGCTGCTCCTATTCGGCCATCTTGCTCCGCCCCCCAGTAGTTTGCTCGTTTTTTTTTTTTTTAATCAATCAACTTACCCCAAAGAAAGATGAATCTGCTCAATGGAATTTTTTCATGGTATCAGAGGAGCTAAATTATAACAATTTTGTAAGATAGAATTATAACCATTTTAAGATCACAGACAATAAATTGGTGATATGATCTGAAATGAACCGTGAATTACTGAATAATGTCAGGAATCCCATTATGGCATGCTATATTATGGAAAACTTTATGAGCTCGGAAAGGGAGAATTTAAAGAGGCACATGTTGAAGTTCAACAGAAAAATACTCTTCTGAATTCAGAAATTGGCTAGAATCAACACCTGAATGTTCTAAGCTGCTTCCTGGAAGAGTATTTTTGAGTTTCTGAGATGAGTGGTCATGCGGCTATTCTAGTGATGCCATAATGAGAAGTAAGTAAATAGGTAAATCAGATAGATAAATCTAATCTACCGACTCCCTCTGAAGTTCAAAAGTGTTTTGCTTGTCAACATGATAATGAGAGACCTAAGCCACTATGAACTACTGTCTAGACTGATATATAGCTAGCAAGTGGATTTTATTGGCCCCAGGAGGTTACTAATAGTTACTGACTGGGAGAGGGAGATATTCTGGATTTCAATTTGCATGTATAGTAATGGCAGCAAAGTCTTCAAATATCATAAGAGGATTAGAACAGAAACTATTTTAATTTGGACCCTGTATTTATATATTCTCTTATCAAAGGGCTCATTTTACTGCCTTATATCACAGAACTAACAGAAAACAAAAAGACATTAAGCTATCAGTTGGAATGATTGATCCTAATTACCAAGGGGAAGTTGAGTTGCTTCTATATAATGGAGGCAAGATTCCTCCAGGCTCTGGTAGAGGTTGGGGAAATATGGTAGATATCAGTTATGACTTTGTGACCAATTATAGAATAAGAACTGTAGCAGTTTTAAATATTTTTATTTGTTTTTTATATGTATGCTTTTGTTTCTATATGTTAACCATTTTTTTCTCTTTCCTGTCCATTTTTATTTTATATACAAGCTATTGGAAGTTAACTTTACAATTCAGTCATTTTTTATGATACAACTAGTAATTTCTTAAGATCATAAATTCCATTACAGTGACCCTGGTAGGCAACTTATAAAGTTTTGGGCTACTTGTCGTGTAGTTTTGATTTACATTTGTCTAATGATCAGTGATGTTGAGCTTTTTGTCATATGTTCGTTGACTGCATAAATGTCTTGTTTTGAGAGTGTCTGTTCATGTCCTTTGCCCACTTTCTTGTGCCAGTTTTCAAGGGGAATGGTTCCAGCTTTTGCCCATTTGTTATGATATTTGCTGTGGGTTTGTCATAAATGGCTGATTATTTTGAGGTAAGTTTCATCAGTACCTAGTTTATTGAGAGTTTTTTATGTGAAGAGATGTTGAATTTTATCAAAGGCCTTTTTTGCATCTATTGAGATAATCACGTGGTTTTTGTCTTTAGTTCTGTTTATGTGATGAATTACGTTTATTAATTTGCATACATTGAAGGAGGCTTGCATCCCAGGGATGAAGCTGACTTCATCATGGTGGATAAGCTTTTTGATGTTCTGCTGGATTTGGTTTGGCAGTATTTTATTGAAGATTTTTGCATGGATGTTCATCAGGAATATTGGCCTAAAGTTTTCTTTTCTTGATGTACCTCTGCCAGATTTTTGTATCAGGGTGATGCTGGCCCCATAAAATGAGTTAGGGAAGAGTCCCTCCTTTTCACTCATTTAGAATAATTTCAGAAAAAATGGTACCAGCTCCTCTTTGTACCTTTGGTATAATTCAGCTGCAAATCCATCTGCTCCTGGGCTTTTTTGTTGGGCTGGTAGGCTATTTATTACTGTCTCAATTTCAGAACTTGTTATTGGTCTATTCAGAGATTCAACTTCTTCCTGATTCAGTTTTGGGAGGGTGTATGTGTCCAGGAATTTATCTATTTCTTCTAGATTTTCTAGTTTATTTGCATAGAGGTGTTTATGGTATTCTTTTATGGTTGTTTGTATTTCTGTGGGGTCAGTGGTGATATCCCCTTTATCAATTTTTGTGTCTATTTGATTCTTCTCTCCTTTCTTCATTAGTCTAGCTAGAAGTCTATCTATTTTATTAACTTTTTTCAAAAAACCAGCTCCTGGATTCATTGATTTTTTGAAGTGTTTTTCATGTCTCTGTCTCCTTCAGTTCCACTTTGATTTTGTTTATTTCTTGTCTTCCGCTAGCTTTGGGGTTTACTTACTCTTGGTTCTCTAGTTCTTGTAGTTGTGATGCTAGGGTGTCAACTTGAGATCTTTCTAGCTTTTTGATGTGGGCATTTAGTGCTACAAATTTCCCTTTTAACACTGCTTTAGCTGTGCCCCAGAAATTTTAGTATTTGGTCTCTTCATTTTCATTGGCTTCAAAGAACTTCTTTATTTCTGTCTTAACTTCATTATTTACCCAGGAGTCTTTCAGGAATCAGTTGTTCAATTCCCATGTAGTTATGTGGTTTTGAATGAGTTTCTTAATCCTGAGTTCTAATTTGATTGCATCGTGGTCTCAAAGACCATTGTTTCAGTTCTTTTGCATTTACTGAGGAATATTTTTTTTAAAAAATTTATTTATTATTATTATACTGTAAGTTGTAGGGTACATGTGCATACCGTGCAGGTTTGTTACATATGTATACTTGTGCCTTGTTGGTGTGCTGCACCCATCAACTCATCATTTACATCAGGTATAACTCCCAATGCAATCCCTCCCCCCTCCCCCCTCCCCATGATAGGCCCCGGTGTGTGATGTTCCCCTTCCTGAGTCCAAGTGATCTCATTGTTCAGTTCCCACCTATGAGTGAGAACATGCGGTGTTTGGTTTTCTGTTCTTGTGATAGTTTGCTAAGAATGATGGATTCCAGCTGCATCCATGTCCCTACAAAGGACACAAACTCATCCTTTTTTATGGCTGCATAGTATTCCATGGTGTATATGTGCCACATTTTCTTAATCCAATTTGTCACTGATGGACATTTGGGTTGATTCCAAGTCTTTGCTATTGTGAATAGTACTGCAATAAACATACGTGTGCATGTGTCTCTATAGCAGCATAATTTATAATCCTTTGGGTATATACCCAGTAATGGGATGGCTGGGTCATATGGTACATCTAGTTCTAGATCCTTGAGGAATCGCCATACTGTTTTCCATAATGGTTGAAGTAGTTTACAATCCCACCAACAGTGTAAAAGTGTTCCTATTTCTCCACATCCTCTCCAGCACCTGTTGTTTCCTGACTTTT
>NW_020260815.1:0-9454 GCF_003255815.1 Theropithecus gelada
TCTTTTGGTTTCTCTTCTCGCTTCATTTCATTCATTTGATCCTCAATGGCTGATACTCTTTCTTCCTGTTGATCGAGTCGGTTACTGAAGCTTGTGCATTTGTCACGTATTTCTCGTGTCATGGTTTTCCTCTCTTTCATTTCGTTTATGACCTTCTCTGCATTAATTACTCTAGCCATCAATTCTTCCACCTTTTTTTCAAGATTTTTAGTTTCTTTGCACTGGGTTCGTAATTCCTCCTTTAGCTCTGAGAAGTTTGATGGACTGAAGCCTTCTTCTGTCATCTCGTGAAAGTCATTCTCCGTCCAGCTTTGATCCGTTGCTGGTGATGAGCTGCACTCCTTTGCCGGGGGAGATGCGCTCTTATTTTTTGAATTTCCAGCTTTTCTGCCCTGCTTTTTCCCCATCTTTGTGGTTTAATCTGCCTCTGATCTTGGTGATGGTGACGTACTGATGGGGTTTTGGTGTAGGTGTCCTTCCTGTTTGATAGTTTTCCTTCTATCAGTCAGGACCCTCAGCTGTAGGTCTGTTGGAGATTGCTTGAGGTCCACTCCAGACCCTGTTTTCCTGGGTATCAGCAGCAGAGGCTGCAGAAGATAGAATTTTTCTGAACAGCGAGTGTACCTGTCTGATTCTTGCTTTGGAAGCTTCCTCTCAGGGCTGTACTTCATCCTGTGAGGTGTGGGGTGTCAGACTGCCCCTATTGGGGGATGTCTCCCTGTTAGGCTACTCAGGGGTCAGGAACCCACTTGAGCAGGCAGTCTGTCCGTTCTCAGATCTCAACCTCCGTGTTGGGAGGTCCACTGCTCTCTTCAAAGCTGTCAGACAGAGTCGTTTGCCTCTGCAGAGGTTTCTGCTGCTTTTGTTGTTGTTTAACTGTGCTCTGTCCCCAGAGGTGGAGTCTACAGAGACAGGCAGGTTTCCTTGAGCTGCAGTGAGCTCCACCCAGTTCGAGCTTCCCAGCGGCTTTGTTTACCTACTTAAGCCACAGCAATGGTGGGCACCTCTCCCCCAGCCTCACTGCTGCCTTGCAGTTAGATCGTAGACTGCTGTGCTAGCAATGAGGGAGGCTCCATGGGCGTGGGACCCTCCCAGCCAGGTGTGGGATATAATCTCCTGGTGTGCCCATTTGCTTAAAGCGCAGTATTGGGGTGGGAGTTATCTGATTTTCCAGGTGTTGTGTGTCTCAGTTCTCCTGGGTAGGAAAAGGGATTCCCTTCCCCCTTGCACTTCCCAGGTGAGGCAATGCCTCGCCCTGCTTCAGCTCTTGCTGGTCAGGTTGCAGCAGCTGATCAGCACCGATTGTCTGGCACTCCCTAGTGAGGTGACCCCAGTACCTCAGTTGAAAATGCAGAAATCACCGGTCTTCTGTGTCGCTCACGCTGGGAGTTGGAGACTGGAGCTGTTTGTATTCAGTCATCTTGCTGCGTCCCCAGGTCCTACCCTTTCTAAGCCCCTTACTAATCATTGGCTTCTTGCTACTCATAGCTCCCTGTGTCCTCTGCTTCATCCACAACTATATGAAAGAAGTCTCCTGGGTCACTTTCAGTGAGATGCTACTCCACCCCTACACCTGAATTCTGACCTCTGAAGAACCCCATGACAGCCTATATCAGCAGGAAGCATCCAGATAAATACTTCGCCCCTTTTTCTTATTAGAAAGTGGTCAGAATGGTAGGCAGGAATCTAGACCCAACATGGCGGTATCACCCGGCATGGCAGGCCCTTTGTTAGGTCTTCCTGCAGGCCCTTTGTTAGGACTTCCCACCCTTCACTTCCTGCTAAGACTCTCAGCATGCGAAGAAAGCCCATGCCCGCCAAAGAACCCCTGCTCTGCGCAAGCTCCTGGACACGTCATTCCCCAGAAAACGAAATCTAACTCAGGAAAACTGAGACCTACAAACCCCGCCTACCTAGCCCTATAAAAGGCCCCCAATACCCGCCGTGAGTGCGACTTCCTCAGCCCTCCCCCTAGAGGACCGGTGAACCTAGCCCGTGAGCCCAGTAATGGCTACCTTTGTTCTCATCTGCCTCGTGTCTTCCTGCTCGGCTCCCCATTTACATTACACTTTTTACTCATTATTATCTGGGGATATTAAAGTTTTTGTAGGCCTCAAATGGCCTTCAATTATCTTTTCACTCATTCTACAAAAAGACGGTTTCCAATCTGCTGAATCAAAAGAAATGTTTAACTCTGTAAGATGAATGCACACAAAACAAGGCAGTTTCACAGAGAGTTTTTTTCTAATTTTTATCAGGGGATATTCAGTTTTCACTAAAGACTTTACTGGGTTCCGAAATATCCCTTCATAGATTCCGAAGAAAAAAAAAACAAAAAACCTGTTTCCAAACTACCGAATCAATGAAAGTTACCTCTGAAAGATAGATACTCACATCACTAAGCTGTTTCAATGATAAGCTCTTTCTAGTTTTTATCAGAAGATATTTCATTTTTCACTATAGACTTCACTAGGCTCTCAAATGTTTCTTCGCAGGTTCTACAAAACGACTGTTTTCAACTAGCT
The DNA here is from genome assembly GCF_003255815.1 of Theropithecus gelada. Classification (NCBI taxonomy): domain Eukaryota; kingdom Metazoa; phylum Chordata; class Mammalia; order Primates; family Cercopithecidae; genus Theropithecus; species Theropithecus gelada. The sequence goes on from NW_020260815.1 coordinate 2,526, forward strand.
GAACCAAAAGAAACGTTTAACTCTGTGACATAAATGAACTCATCCCAAAGTGATTTCACAGATAACTTCTTTCTAGTTTTCATTTGAGGATATCAGTTTTTCCTTGTAGGCCTCAAAGGGCTTTTAAATGTCCTTTTGCATGCTCTACAAGAAGACTGTTTTCACCTTGCTGAATAAAAAAGAGAGTTTAAATCTGTGAGATAAATGCACACATCAAAAAGTGGTTTCACAGATGGCTTCTTTCCATTTTTTATCATTGGATATTCCATTTTTCACTGTAAGCTTCACTTAGCTTCCACATATCCCTTCACAGATTCTACAGAAAGACTGTTTCCAACCTGCTGAATCAAAAGAAAGGTTTAATTCTGTGAGGTGAATGAACACATCACAAAACAATTTCACAGATAACTTCTTTCTAGTTTTTATCAGGGGATATTTTGTTTTTGTAGAGGCTTCCCTGGGCTCCCAAATGTCCTTCCCAGAGTCTACAAAAAGACTGCTTCCAACCTGCTGCATACATTGCAAAGTGATGTCACAGAGAGTTTCTTTCTAGTTTCTATCTGGGAATATTCAGTTGTTTTCTATAGGCCTCATTAAGCTCTCAAATATCTCTTCCCAAAATCTAGAAAAATTCTCTTTCCAACCTGCTGTATCAAAGGAGAAATTTAACTCAGTGAGATGAAGGCATACTTTGCAAATGGTTTCACAAATAGCTTTTTTCTAGTTTTTATCTGGGGATATTTTGTTTTTCCCTATAGTCCTCAATGGGCTCTCAAATGTCCCTTCACAGATTCTACAAAAAGACTATTTCCAAACTGCTTTTCCAAAACAAAAGGTGAACTCTGTGAGATAAATGCACACATTGAAAAGCAGTTTCACAGTTATCTTCTTTCTAGGTTTTGTTTGGTGATATACAGTTTTCCATATAGGCCTCAATAGGGTCCCAAATGTCCTTTCACAGATTCTACAAAAAGACTGTTTCCAACCTGCTGAATCAAAATAAACTTTAAGTCTGTGAGGCTAATTCACACATCATAAAGCAGTTACACTGATAGCTTTTTTCCATTTTTATCTGGGGATATTCAGTTTTTCCCCATAGGTTACAATGGGCTCCCAAATATCCCTTGCAGATTCTATGAAAAAAATGTTTCCAACCCACTGAATTAAAAGACAAAGATTTAACTGTATTTGATTAATCCACATCTCAAAAAGCAGTTTCACAGATAGCTTCTTTCTTGTTTTTACCTGGAAATACTCAGGTATTCACCACGGGCATTAATGGGCTCCCAAATATCCCTTTGTAGATTCTCCAATTTTTTTTGCCTGCTATATCAAAAGAAAGGTGTACGTCTCTGAGGTGTATCCAAACATCAAAAAGGAGTTTCACAGATAGAATCTTTCTACTTTTTTCCTGTTGATACTCAGATTTTCACCATAGGCCTCAATGGGCTCCAAAATATCCATTTGAAGATTCTACACAAATGTGTTTCCATCTTGCTGAATCAATAGAAAGGTTTAACTCTGTGACATGAATCTTCACATCAGAAAGAAGTTTCAAAGATAGCTTCTTTCTAGTTATTATGTGGGGATTGTTTTTTCACCTTAGGCCTCAGGTACTTCCAAATGTTCCTTCACACATTTGATAAAAAGATTGTTTCCTACCTGATGAATCAAAAAAAGTTTTAATTCTGTGAGAAGAATCCACACATCACAAAACCATTTCACAGGTAGCTCCTTTCTAGTTTTTATCTGGGGATATTCAGCTTTTCACCATAGGCCTCAATGGGCTCAGAATGTCCCTACACAAATTCTACAAAAAGAGTGTTTCCAACCTGCTAAATCAACATAAAGGTTTAAGTCTGTGAGATGGAATCACACACCACAAAGCAGTTTCACAGATTTTTTTTGTAATTTTTATCTGTGGATAATTTGTTTTTCACCTCAGGCCTCAGTGGACTCTTGTATGTCTCTTCACATTTTCTACAATAAGAGTATTTCCTACCTGCAGAATCAAAAGAAATATTTAACATGTAGATGAATCCAAATATCACAAAGCAGTTTCACAAATAGGTTCTTTCTATGTTTTATCTGGCTCACTCAGTTCTCTTTGCAGATTCTACACAAATAGTGTTTGCATCCAACTGATTCAAAAGAAAGCTTTAACTCTGTGAGATGAATCCACACATCATAAACGGTTTAACAGATGGCTTCTTTCAAGTTTTTTTCTGTGAATATTTGGTTTTTCACCTTAGGCCTCAAAGGGGTCCAGAATGTCCCTTTACAGATTCTACGAAAAGAGTATTTACAGCCTGATGAGCCAAAAAAAGGTTTAACTCTATGAGATGAATATGCACACCACAAAGCAGTTTCACAAATAGTATCTCTCTATTTTTTATCTGGGGATATTTGTCTTTCACCACAGGCTTCAATGGGCTCCCTAATATTCCTTCACATATACTTTAAAAAGAGTGCTTCCAACCTGTTGAATCAAAAAAAGGGCTTTACCTGGTGAGATGAATGTATACATCACAAGACAGCTTCACAGATGGCTTCTTTCTAGGATTATCTAAAGGTATTTGCTTTTCCATTAAAGGCTTCAATAGGCTCTCTAAAGTCCCTTTATAGATTCTACAAAAAGAGTGTTTCAAACCTGCTGAATCAAACAAATATTTTACAAGTTGAGATTAATCCACACATCACAAAAGTTTCACAGATAGCTTCTTTTTGTTTTTATCTTTGGATATACATCTTCTTTTTAGTTTTTATCTTTGGATATTTGGTTTTTCACTATAGGCTTCAGTGAGATCCCAAATGTTTCTTTGCAGCTACTACAGAAAGAGTGTTTCCAACCTGCTGAATCAAAAGAAAAGTTTAACTCTGTGAAATGGATCCACATATCGCAAGGCAGTGTCATGGATAGCTTCTCTCTAGTTTTAATCTTTGGATATGCGGTTTTTCACCTTTGGCCTCAATGGGCTCCCAAATTTCTCTTCACAGATTCTACAAAAAGAGTGTTTCTAACCTCACTAACTAAAAGAAAGATATAACTCTGTGAGATAAATTCAAACATTAGAAACGAGTTTCACAGATAGCTTCTTACTATTTTTTTTTCTGAAGATATTTGGTTTTTCAAGATAGGCCTCAAGGGGCTCCTGAATGTCCTTTTGCAGATTCTAAAAAAGAGTGTTTCCAACCTGTTGAATCAAAAGGAAAGTTAATTCTGTAGATGAATCCACATATCATAAAGTAGTTTCACAGACAGCTTCTTTGTAGTTTTTTTCTGAGGATATGGTATTTTTCACCATAGACCTCAATGGTCTCCAGAATATACCTTTGCAAATTCTACAAAAATAGTGTTTCCAACCTGCTGAGTTAAAAGAAAGGTTTAATGCTCTCAGATGAATCCACACATCACAAAACAGTTTCAGAGATAGGATCTTTCTAGTCTTTATCTGGGGTTATTCAGATTTTTATTGTAGGCTACAATGGGGTCCCAAATGTCTCTTCACAGTTTTTACAAAGAGAGTGTTTCCTACCTGCATAATCAAAAGAAAGATTTCACTCTGTAGATGAATCTAAACATCACAAACCAGTTTCACAAATAGGTTCTTTCTAGTTTTTATCTGGGGATATTCTGTTTTTTGCCATAGGCCTCAAAGAGTTCATGAATTTCCCTTGGCAGATTCTACCAAAAGAATGTTTCCAACCCACTGAATAAAAAAGTATCTTTCCTCCCTGCTTAATAAAAAGGACAGTTTAATGCTGTAGATGAATCCATACATCACAAAACAGTTTCACAGATGGCTTATTTCCAGTTTTTAATTTTAGGATATTCAGTTTTTCACCATAGGCCTCAATGAGCTCTGGAATATCCCTTTACAAATTTAAAAAAAATAGTGTTTCCAACTTGGTGAATCAAAATCGAGATTTAATCAATAGAAAGGTTTAACTCATTGAGATGAATCTGCACATAACAAAGCAGTTTCACACATAGTTTCTTTCTAGTTTTTATCTGGAGTTATTTTATTTTTCACCATAGGCCTCAATGGGCTACAGAATGTTCCTTTGTAGATTCTACAAAAAGAGTGCTTCCGATCTACTGAATCAAAAGAAAGATTTAACTCTGTGAGACGAATGCACACGTTAAAAGCAGTTTCACAGATAGATTCTTTCTAGCTTTCAGTTGGGGATATTGGGTTTTTCACCATTGGCCATGATGGGCTTCCAAATGTCCCTTCACAGATTCTACAAAAAGAGTGAGATGAATCCATATATTGCAAAGCAGTTTCACACATAGCTTCTTTCTAGTTTGTATCAGGGGATAATAGGGTTTTTCACCATAGGCCTCAATGGGCTCCTGAATGCCCCTTTGCAGATTCTACCAAAATAGTGTTTCCAACGTGCTGAATCAATAGCACGGTTTAACTCTTACAGATAAATCAGCAAATCACAAAGCTGTTTCACAGATAGCTTCTTTCTACTTTTAAACTGTTGATACTTCATTTTTCTCCATATGCCTCAATGAACTCCAAAATGTTCCTTCACAGATTCGACAAAAAAATTGTTTTCAACCTGCTGAATCAAAATAGTGGTTTGTGTCTGTAAGATAAGTCCCCAAATCACAAAGCAGTTTCACAGATAACTTCTTTCTAGTTCTTATCTGGGGATATTCAGTTTTTTATCATATGTCTCAATGGGCTCCCAAATATCCCTTCCCAGATTCTGCAAAAAGAGTGTTTCCCTCCTGCTGAATCAAAAGAATGATTTATCTCTGTGAGATTAATCCACATGTCACAAACAAGTTTCTCACATAGCTTCTTTCTAGTTTATGTTTTGGGATATTCTGTTTTTTAAATCATGGGCCTCAATGGGCTCCAACATGTCCCTTTGCAGATTCTACAAAAAGAGTGCTTCCAGCTTGCTGAATGGCAATGAAGGTTTACCTCTGTGAGATGAATCCACACATCACAAAGCAGTTTCATAGATAACATCTTTGTAGCTTTTATCTGTGAATATTGTGTAATTCACATTGGCCTCAATGAGCTCCTGAACGGCGCTTTGCAGATTCTACCAAAAGAGTGGTTCCAAACTGCTGATGCAGAAGAAAGGTTTAAATCTGTGAGATTAATCCATGCATCAAAAAGCAGTTTCACATACGACTTCTTTCTAGTTTTTATCTGGGGACATTCTATTTTTCACCATAGGCTTCAATGGGTTCCCAAATATCTCTTCACAGATTGTACAAAAAGAGTGTTTCAAACCTGCTGAATCAAAAGAAGGTTTTAACTCTGTGAGGGGAATCCATCCATCACAAAGCTTTTTCACAGAGTGTTTATTTCTAGTTTTTATCTGGGGATATTTACTTTTTCACAATAGACTTCAATAGGCTCCAGGCTGTCCCTACACAGATTCTACAAAAAAAGTGTTTCCAACTTGCTGAACCAAAAGGAAGGCTTAACTCTGTAGGATGAATCCATACATAAAAAAGCAGTTTCATAAATAAATTCTTTCAAACTTTTATCTGTGGATATTTGATTTTTTTACCATAGACAACAATGGGTTCTAGAATGTGCCTTCACAGATTCTTCAAAAAGAGTGTTTCCAACCTGCTGAATCAAAAGAAAGTTTTAACTCTGTGAGTTGAATCCACTCATCACAAAGCAGTTTTACAGATAGCATCTTTCTAGTTTTTATTAGAAGGTATTCTGATTTTCACCATAGGCCTCAATTGATTCCCGAATATTTCTTTGAAGAATCTGCAAAAAGAGTGTTTCCAACCTGCTGAAACAAAAGAAAGGTTTAACTCTGTGATGTGAATCCACACATCACAAAGCTGTTTCACAGATAGCTTTCTTGTAGTTTTTATCTGGGAATATTCAGTTTTTCACCATAGGCTTCTTCGAAGATTCTGAAAAAAGAGTGTTTCCTACCTGCAAAATCAAAAGAAAGCTTTAACTCCCTGTGATGAATCCACATATCAATCACAGAGTTGTCTCACAGATACCTTTTTTCTAGTTTTTCTCTTGGTATATTTGGTTTTTCACCTTAGGCCTCAAATGGCACTTGAGTATCCCTTTGCAGATTGTACAAAAAAATGTTTCCAACTTGCTGAGTCAAAAGAAAATTTTCTTTTTATTTATTTTTATTTTTTTCTAAATTTATTTATTATTATTATACTGTAAGTTGTAGGGTACATGTGCATAACATGCAGGTTTGTTACATATGTATACTTGTGCCTTGTTGGTGTGCTGCACCCATCAACTCGTCATTTATATCAGGTATAACTCCCAATGCAATCCCTCCCCCCTCCCCACTCCCCATGATAGGCCCCGGTGTGTGATGTTCCCCTTCCTGAGTCCAAGTGATCTCATTGTTCAGTTCCCACCTATGAGTGAGAACATGCGGTGTTTGGTTTTCTGTTCTTGTGATAGTTTGCTAAGAATGATGGTTTCCAGCTGCATCCATGTCCCTACAAAGGACGCAAACTCATCCTTTTTTATGGCTGCATAGTATTCCATGGTGTATATGTGCCACATTTTCTTAATCCAATCTGTCACTGATGGACATTTGGGTTGATTCCAAGTCTTTGCTATTGTGAATAGTGCTGCAATAAACATACGTGTGCATGTGTCTTTATAGCAGCATAATTTATAATCCTTTGGGTATATCCCCAGTAATGGGATGGCTGGGTCATATGGTACATCTAGTTCTAGATCCTTGAGGAATCGCCATACTGTTCTCCATAATGGTTGAACTAGTTTACAATCCCACCAACAGTGTAAAAGTGTTCCTATTTCTCCACATCCTCTCCAGCACCTGTTGTTTCCTGACTTTTGAATGATCGCCATTCTAACTGGTGTGAGATGGTATCTCATTGTGGTTTTGATTTGCATTTCTCTGATGGCCAGTGATGATGAGCATTTTTTCAT
>NW_020260816.1:0-850 GCF_003255815.1 Theropithecus gelada
ATGGGCTTCTAAATATCACTTTGCCAATTCCACAAGAACTGTCTTAGCGAAAAGCCTCTTGAGGGGAAAGCTGTAACTCTGTGAGATGATTTCACAGAACACAAAGAAGTTTCTCTGAAAGCTTCTTTCTCTTTGTTGTCGGAGGATATTTCCTTTAGCCCTATAGTCTTCAAAGGGATCCGAAATATCTCTTCTCAGATTCCACAGAAATAAGGCTAGCAAAGAGATCCACGAAACACACATGTATCTCTGTGAGTGGAAGTCACATATCACCCAGCAGTTTCTAAGAAACCTTCTATCTGGATTTCATCTGAGGATATTTCCTTTTTCACCATAGCCCTCTAAGGGCTTCCAAATATCACTTTGCCAATTCCACAAGAACTGTCTTAGCAAAAGGCTTCTTGACGGGAAAGCTGTAACTCTGTGACATGTTTTCACAGAACACAAAGAAGTTTCTCAGAAAGCTTTTTTCTCTTTGTTATCGGAGGATATTTCCTTTGGCCCTATACTCTTCAAAGGTATTCGAAGTATCTGTTCTCAGATCCACAGAAAGAAGGCTAGCAAATAGATCCACGAAATACAGATGTAACTCTGTGAGATGATTTAACAGAACACGAAGCATATTCTCAGAAAGCTTCTTTCCAGATTTCATCTGAGGATATTTCCTTTTCCACAGTAGCCCTCTACGGGCTTCCAAATATCACTTTGCCAATTGCAGAAGAACTGTCTTAGCCAAAGGCTTCTTGACGGGAAAGCTGTAACTCTGTGAGATGATTTCACAAAACAAAAAGAAGTTTCTCAGAAAGCTTCTTTCTCTTTGTTATCGGAGGATATTTCCTTTGGCCCTATA
>NW_020260816.1:912-3831 GCF_003255815.1 Theropithecus gelada
ATCTGAGGATATTTCCTTTTTCACCATAGCCCTCTATGGGCTTCCAAATATCACTTTGCCAATTGCACAAGAACTGTCTTAGCCAAAGGCTTCTTGACGGGAAAGCTGTAGCTCTGTGAGATGATTTCACAGAACAAAAAGATGTTTCTCAGAAAGCTTCTTTCTCTTTGTTATCGGAGGATATTTCCTTTGGGCCTATAGTTTTCAAAGGGATCCGAAGTATCTGTTCTCAGATTCCACAGAAATAAGGCTAGCAAAGAGATCCACGAAATACAGATGTAACTCTGTGAGATGATTTAACAGAACACTAAGCAGTTTCTCAGAAAGCTTCTTTCCAGATTTCATCTGAGGATATTTCCTTTTCCACAGTAGCCCTCTATGGGCTTCCAAATATCACTTTGCCAATTCCACAAGAACTGTCTTAGCGAAAGGCTTCTTGAGTTGAAAGCTGTAACTCTGTGAGATGGTTTTACAGAACACAAAGAAGTTTCTCAGAAAGCTTCTTTCTCTTTGTTATCGGAGGATGTTTCCTTTGGCGCTATAGTCTTCAAAGGGATCCGAAGTATCTGTTCTCAGATTCAACAGAAATAAGGCTAGCAAAGAGATCCACGAAATACACATGTAACTCTGTGAGATGAATTAACAGAACACTAAGCAGTTTCTCAGAAAGCTTCTTTCCAGATTTCATCTGAGGATATTTCCTTTTTCAGCGTAGCCCTCTATGGGCTTCCAAATATCACTTTGCCAATTCCACAAGAACTGTCTTAGAGAAAGGCTTCTTGACGGGAAAGCTGTAACTCTGTGAGATGATTTCACAGAACACAAAGAAGTTTCTCAGAAAGCTTATTTCTCTTTATTTTCTGAGGATGTTTCCTTTGGCCCTATAGTCGTCAAAGGGATGCGAAGTATCTGTTCTCAGATTCCACAGAAATAAGGCTACCAAAGTGATCAACGAAACCCATATGTAACTCTGTGAGTGGAAGTCACACATTACCCAGCAGTTTCTGAGAAACCTTCCATGTAGATTTCATCTGAGGATATTTCCTTTTTCACCATAGCCCTCTATGGGCTTCCAAATATCACTTTGCCAATTCCACAAGAACTGTCTTAGCGAAAGGCTTCCTGACGGGAAAGCTGTAACTCTGTGACATGATTTCACAGAACACGAAGAAGTTTCTCAGAAAGCTTCTTTCTCTTTGTTATCGGAGGATATTTCCTTTGGCCCTATAGTCTTCAAAGGGATCCGAAATATCTGTTCTCAGATTCCACAGAAATAAGGCGAGCAAAGAGATCCACGAAATACAGATGTAACACTGTGAGTGGAAGTCACACATCACAGAGCAGTTTCTAGAAAGCTTCTTTCCAGATTTCATCTGAGAATATTTCCTTTTTAACCATAGCCCTCTATGGGGTTCCAAATATCACTTTGCAATTCCACAAGAACTGTCTTAGCGAAAGGCTTGTGGACGGGAAAGCTGTAACTCTGTGAGATGATTTCACAGAATACAAAGAAGTTTCTCAGACAGCTTCTTTCTCTTTGTTATCGGAGGATATTTCCTTTGGCCCTATAGTCTTCAAAGGGATCCGAATTATCTGTTCTCAGACTCCACAGAAATAAGGCTAGCAAAGTGATCCACGAAATACAGATGTAACTCTGTGAGTGGAAGTCACACATCACAGAGCAGTTTGTAGAAAGCTTCTTTCCAGATTTCATCTGAGGATATTTCCTTTTTCACCATAGCCCTCTAGGGGCTTCCAAATATCACTTTGCCAATTCCACCAGAACTGTCTTAGCGAAAGGCTTCTTGACGGGAAAGCTGTAACTCTGTGAGATGATTTCACAGAACACAAAGAAGTTTCTCAGAAAGCTTCTTGCTCTTTGTTATCGGAGGATATTTCCTTTGCCTCTATACTCTTCAAAGGGATCCGAAATATCTGCTCTCAGATTCCACAGAAATAAGGCTAGCAAAGAGATCCACGAAATACAGATGTAACTCTGTGAGATGAATTAACAGAACACTAAGCAGTTTCTCAGAAAGCTTCTTTCCAGATTTAATCTGAGAATATTTCCTTTTTCACCATGGCCCTCTAGGGGTTCCAAATATCACTTTGCCAATTCCACAAGAACTGTCTTAGCGAAAGGCTTCTCGACGGGAAAGCTGTAACTCTGTGATATGATTTCACAGAACACAAAGAAGTTTCTCAGAAAGCTTCTTTCTCTTTGTTATCAGAGGATATTTCCTTTGGCCCTGAAGTCTTCAAAGGGATCCGAAGTATCTGTTCTCAGATTCCACAGAAATAAGGCTAGCAAAGAGATCCACGAAATAAAGATGTAACTCTGTGAGATGAATTATCAGAACACTAAGCAGTTTCTCAGAAAGATTCTTTCCAGATTTCATCTGAGGATATTTCCTTTTTCACCAAAGCCCTCTATGGGCTTCCAAATATCACTTTGCCAATTCCACAAGAACTCTATAGCGAAAGGCTTCTTATCGGGAAAGCTGTAACTCTGTGAGATGAATTCGCAGAACACAAGGAAGTTTCTCAGAAAGCTTCTTTCTCTTTGTTATCGGAGGATATTTCCTTTGGCCCTATAGTCTTCCAAGGGAACCGAAGTATCTGTTCTCATATTCCACAGAAATAAGGCTAGCAAAGCGATCCACGAAACACACACGTAACTCTGTGAGTGGAAGTCACATATAACCCGGAAGTTTCTGAGAAACTTTCTATCTAGATTTCATCTGAGGATATTTCCTTTTTCCCCATAGCCCTCTATGGGCTTCCAAATATCACTTTGACAATTCCACAAGAACTTTTTTAGCGAAAGGCTTCTTGACGGGAAAGCTGTAACTCTGTGAGATGATTTCACAGAACACAAAGAAGTTTCTCAGAAAGCTTCTTTCTCTTTGTTATCGGAGG
>NW_020260817.1:0-3831 GCF_003255815.1 Theropithecus gelada
GAATCGGTGTTTTGCTCTGAGATTTCATGGAGAGGAAGCAGCTAGAGTAGCTAACACATAGTAAGCTTTTATATTACTTCCATAAAGCCCAAGGAGAGAGTCACTGGGAATTTCCCAAAGACATGTGCTTAGTCCTCTTCTGTTTGCATTTACTTCATGTGTGTGTGATTTTTCTGCCCCCACTCAGAAGAGAAGCTGTCTTTCTCTTTGAGACATCATGTCCAGCTGGCCCCAGTGGCTGCTCATCCAGGCGCTGAAGGCCTGTAGCTGGGCTTGGCATTCCTCCTGCCAGTTCCTGGGTGTCCTACGTAAGTGAACCCCTGGGGGTCATCCCTTTTGCATGTCCTGTTCTGCCCAGTCAGAGGTTCTGGTCTTACAGCTTTCTCATTTCTGAAGTCAGAGGAATTCCTTTTCCCTCTTCCTTCTCCTTTGAGGCCTGCTTTGCATGGGGAGTGGGGATTGGCATGTGGCATGGGGAGCAGCGATGATTGGCATGTGTCCAGAGTAATCTCCCTGTGGCTGTTGTGAGGATCCGTTTGAATAGAAATCAGGCCTCCCAGCTTCACAGTGTGGAGCCGCCATCAGTGACCGTGCAGGAGCCAGAGAGACATTTCAGCTGGCTCATGCTTGGGACTCTCTGAGTTGCGCTGCACACATAGCCAATATACACCGTGACCCCTTCTGCGTTTTTGTGTGTGTGTGTGTCCCTGTCCTTCCACTCGGCATTCTGAGATCTTGTCATTTACATATGTTTTGCTTTCCTAGTGATTATCTTGGTCCTGGAGGCATTGGAGATTTTGGCAAGTATCCAGAATTCACTGGCGGTGCTGCGGTCTGCATCTGCCACCTGCTGCTGGGAGAAGATCACCTTTACCAGCACCTGTGTTCTGCTGTGAGTGAGACTGACGTTCTCTTGGAACTGGAAGCTCAGGCTCTCAGAAGTGAAGGAAAGAAGAAAGAGCTGGCCAACTTAAAGTGTGTCCATTTAAGAAAAGACACTGAGAACTATGTTTATCTGAAAAGTTAACTAAGGTCATGACTTTACTGTTCACTCTATGGCAGTAAGTAAACGTTACTTTGGATTGTAAAGTGAGAATGTGGACCTGGGCACAGTGGCTCACACCTGCATTCCCAGGTACTCAGGAGGCCAAGATGGGAGAATTGCTTGAGTCCGGGAGTGCGAGACCAGCTTGAACAACAGAGAGATCCCATCTCTGTAAGGGAAAAAACAAACAAGCGAGAATGCGTTGTGTAAATGAGTAATACCACAATGCTTTTCTGTACGCCTCAGGTCAGCTTTCCTGGCAGCGGACACTGAGATGGAGATTCACGTACAGGAAGTTAAGATGCCTGTCCCTCTACGGGAATGGTTGGTTAATATTAAGGACATCTGTGAGCAAGCAGGGCAGCCTGTGCCGGACCAGGTGTGTGGATTAACAGATTAGGAAGCAGGGCNAAGCAGGGCAGCCTGTGCCGGACCAGGTGTGTGGATTAACAGATTAGGAAGCAGGGCAGCCCGTGCCAGACCAGGTGTGTGGATTAACAGATTAGGATATTGGTTGTTTCTTTGGGCTGACTTAATCCAGTTTTGCTGAAACTGCTTTTTGCTCCTAGATACTGCCTGGCATGGCTGAGACTTCATTTCTCCCTGCTGTTTTCTGCTGATCCTGAGTCAAAGGGCATAATTCTCTTTTTATTAAAAGACTGCTGAAAAACCATATAAAAGCAGACACTACACACAAATGTGTGTGTGTGTCTTTATGTATCTCTCATGTTGTCACAGAGCTAATCACTAAACATTTAGTGCTTTGGGGAAAGCATAAACAATTTATGTTGGTAAAAAAGACATAAAGATATTGACTTAAATGTATTCTAGATTAAAAAATCATTTTTATAATCAGATAATATGATTAGAAATCAAACCAATTATAAATAAGGCTCTTAAAACTCTGGAATCACGATCCAAATGTTTTCTTTATATTGTCTTTCACATAGTGGCACAACCTGTGAGCCTGCTCGCCACTGATAGTACAGATCAGACCCACCATTAGACCTCTGTTTTTGACTTAAGTTTATCCGTCGTTAGCTTCTCTTTCCCTGCCTCTTATCTGGAAGTTTCTTACTTGATTCTTTGAAGAATTATTTATTGAATGCCAAGACTCAGCGAGGAGACAGAGAGAAAGAATAAACCATAATCCTAGCCTTGAAGACTAACTATCCTACTGATATAAATTTCATATAATTAGCAAAATGAATATACATTATTAATAGTGAGTGCTAATGTCACTCTACATTTTGTATTTTATACTACAAGAAGCATATTATACATTTATCTATTGGTTTTAGCCTTGAATGTAAGAAGTCAAAAGAAATGTTACTGGCCAGGCATGGTGGTCACGTGTATAATCCTAGAACTTTGGGAAGCCAAGGAGGGGGGGACGACGTGCGTCTAGTAGTTTGAGACCAGCCTGGGTAACACAATGAAACCAGGTCTCTACAAAAACATACAAAAATTAGCTGGGCATGGTGGTGTGTGTCTGTAGTGCCAGGTACTCAGGAGGCTGAGGTGAAAGCATCAATTCTGCCCTGGAGATCAAGGCTGCTGTGAGCTATGATCACCCCACTGTGCTCCAGCCTAAGCAACAGAGTGAGACCCTGTTTCAGAAAGAAAGAAAGGAATTTCTAAACATCTATTTGATTTTAGAAAAAAGTCACCTCTTCTAAATATATTTTGATAGCATTCGTAGGGTCCTTTTATAGTCTTCTGTGATTACAAAGTAAATTACTCATAAAATATGCATCTGTAATGGGACACAAACAAGTTTAAAAATAAACAAAACCATTTATATCAAAATGTTGATGTGATCTTGTTATTAAAAATTAGGAAATAGTACTAAATGAGATGTGAACGATGCCTGGAGGATTTATGTGATTTTTGAGAAGTCACAAAATACTCCATGAGATTCTTTTAGCACTTAGTGCAATTTATAAGCTTTCAGGAACTCTTAAACATTCACAAGCAATTTTAGCATTAAAAAAGGACCCCTCTTCTTAACAATGTATTCATAGTTACCTCATTTGATGATTTGATCTAGCAACTCCATCATTCCATGTAGATAAACATAAGAATTCTAAAGATTTGTGCACCAAGTTTACCTGATACTTTGATGGGTGTAAAATACACTCGTTGTGATTAGATGTGTCCATTTATATATGCTACTCCTAAAATATACCTTAAATTTGTGCTGATAATACATCAATCACTGTTTTCTGAAGACAGCAGCCCAGTTACTAGAATAATCAAGTCATTTCTGTATAACTGCTCGTAAAGTAGTAATGGTTACTCCTCCTGCAGTAACGGTTACTCGGCCTGGTTAGTAGAGTGTTGTTATGCCAGGTGAGTGCTTTTGTGCCACCTTCTGTGTGTGGCAGGTTCAGGACCAACTCTGCAGTGTCAAGAAGGTTTGAGTAGCCAAGGGCTGGGGTTATCATCACCACTGGAGAGTTCTGACGTTCTCTGGATGATCTGTATGGTTCAGGTTCTCTCTTCCAAGAACCCTGTCTGTAGGGAACAAACCACTAGGCTTCAGCATTTTGGATTTGGGATAGCAGCTGCCGCAGAGCTATCTGGGAAAGCCAGCAGAACCAGGGGGACTCATGGGATGTGTCTTGTGGGCAACCTTCCTTCAGGGCGGAAGTAGCCATAGGTCCCATGGGAAGTTTAGCCCAAGGGCAGCTCCTGCTTGTAAATAAGGTGGGGTTCCATTCCAGCTAATTTGGGGTACAGGCAGCTGAGTGAACAATGTGAGTCATTTCCAATTGTTCTGGCTG
>NW_020260818.1:0-3828 GCF_003255815.1 Theropithecus gelada
ACCGTGGAGTTCTCAGATTTTGCTACCAGAGATAAGCTAAGGGCTAACGTTGACCTCGATTTATGACTTCAGCAAACATGGCAGTGACCACTCTCTTCTCCTCTCTCTCCCATTGATTTGAGGATGCGGTGGATGGTTCTGTGGTTCGCAATTTTGAGCACAGGCCCAAGGCTCCTGTTGTAGAGTGCAGCATCACAGCCGACAGCAGCAGGTGATCTTTGCCTCGTCTTACACTGGGAAGAGGGAGGGCGAGCAGGCAGGCCGTAGATAGGCATGCCTGTGACATTTTTGTTTTTGTTTTAAGTAATAGACATGGCGTCTTACCATGTGGCGTAAGCTGGTCTCAAACCTGTGGCCTCAAGCGATGCTCCTCCTGCATTGGCCTCCCAAAGTGTTGGCATTACAGGTATGAGCCACCACACCTGGCGTTTTTTAATTTTAATGTTTTATTTAGACAGGATTCTGCTATGTTGCCCAGGCTGGAGTGCAGTGATGCAAACATGGTTCACTGCAGCCATGGACTCCTGGGCTCAGTGATCCTCTTGCCTCAGCCCCCTGAGTAGCTGGGATTACAAGTGTGCACCACCACACCTGGCTAATTTTTGTATTTTTGTAGAGATGGGTTTTGCCATGTTGCCCAGGCTAGTCTCAAACTCCTAGGCTCAAACAATCCTGCCTTGGCGCCTCAAAGTGCTGGGATTACAGGCGTGAGCCACTGTGCTCGGCCTCTTTTGGTTTTGAGATAGGGTCTTGCTTTGTCACCCGGGCTGTAGTGTGGTGGTGTAATCACAGCTCACTGCAGCCTCCAACTCCGGAGCTCAAACAGTCCTCCTGTCTTGGCCTCCCAAATACAGTGATTATAGGTATAAGCCACCACCCTTACTAGGAATTTGTTTTAAAATGGATTTACTTTAACCCTGAACAGCAGCTATAAAATAGTTAGCAGAAAACTGGTATGAAAATGTAAGTTTCATGGGAATTTATCTTTTTTTTTTTTTTTTGAGATGGAGTCCTGCCCTGTTGCCCAGGCTGGAGTATAGTGGTACGATCTTGGCTCACTGCAACCTCCAACTCCCGGGTTCGAGTGATTCTCCTGCCTCAGGTTCCTGAGTACCTGGGACTACAGGTGCACACCACCACACCTGGCTAATTTTTGTATTTTTAGTAGAGAGGGGTTTCACCATGTTGTCCAGGGTGTTCTCGAACTCTTGACCTCAGGTGATCCACCCACCTCAGCCTCCCAAAGTGCTGGGATTACAGGCGTGAGTCACCATGCCCACATGGGAATTTGTCTTATACAGAGGACAAACTTTGCCACAGAAACATGCCATGTAAGAAGACAAGGATACATTTATGTTTTTTTGTACAAGAAAACATTTCAGAACAAAATAAGTAGTCTCTTAAACTATATTCCTGTGAAAAGACAGACATGTGAGCAGAGAGGAAAGTGATTGATCCTTGTGGGTGCAGAGACCCCTTTAGAAGAGGAAAACAGCTGCGAGGCTGAGG
Organism: Theropithecus gelada; assembly: GCF_003255815.1. Lineage (NCBI taxonomy): Eukaryota > Metazoa > Chordata > Mammalia > Primates > Cercopithecidae > Theropithecus > Theropithecus gelada. Next base: position 1,510 of record NW_020260818.1, read on the forward strand.
TGGACGGATCACCTGAGGTCGGGAGTTCAAGGCTAGCCGGACCAACATGGAGAAACCCCGTCTCTACTAAAAACAAAAAATTAGCCGGGCATGGTGGGGCATGCCTGTAATCCCGGCTACTCAGCAGGCTGAGGCAGGAGAATCGCTTGAACCTGGGAGGTGGAGTTTGTGGTGAGCCGAGGTCATGCCGTTGCACTCCAGCCTGGGCGACAAGCGAAACTCCGTCTTAAAAAAAAAAAGAAGAAGAGAAAAACAGAAGAAATGATACTTTGAAAGCCCTTGATATAAAGGAGCATGTGTGGGTGGCTGAAGAGTATGGGGGATGATGGTGCTGTGGTTCCTTGTGTGTTACGTTATATTTCCTTCCTTCCTTCCTTCGTTCCTTCCTTCCTTCCTTCCTTCCTTCCTTCCTTCCTTCCTTCCTTCTTTCCTCCCTTCTTTCTTTCTTTTTTTTTTTTGATGGAGCCTCTCCTGCTCACGCTGGACTGCAGTGGTGTGATCTCGGCTCACTGTAACCTCCGCCTCCTGGTTCAAGATATTTTCATGCCTCAGCCTCCCGAGTAGCTGGGATTACAGGTGCGCACCACCACGCCTGGCTAATTTTTGTATTTTTAGTAGAGATGGGGTTTCACCATGTTGGCCAGGCTGGTCTTGAACTCCTGACCTCAGGTGTTCTGCCTGCCTCAGCCTCCCAAAATGTTGGGATTACAGACATGAGCCACCTTGCTTGGCTGGTTCTCTCTAGTTTCAATGAGAACAGAATGGTCCCTAGGGTGAGTGATGGAGCAGTCTTTTAAAGATGATTGTATTATTTATAATCTTGGTCCTAAATTAGAAAAATGAAAAAAGTCTTCACAGAAGTCACAGGCAGGCCAGACATGGTGGCTCATTCTTATAATTCCAGTGCTTCGGGAGGCTGAGGTGGGAGGATCGCTTGAGGCCAGGAGAGACTAGCCTGGGCAACATAGTGAGACTCTGTCTCTTTAAAAAAAAAAACAAAAAAAAGCCAGGCATGATGGTGAGTGCTCACAGTCCCAGCTACTCAGGAGGCTGAGGTAGGAGGATCACTTGAGCCCAGAAGCTCAAGGTGGCAGTGAGCTAGGATTGCCCCACTGGACTGCAGCCTAGATGACAGAGTGACATCCTGTCTCAAAAAAGAAAAGGGAAGGGAGGGGAGGATGGAAAGGACCACAGACCTGACTGTCTCTGTTGTTAAGAATCAATGTTTGGCCAGGCACCGTGGTTCACACCTATAATACTAGCACTTTGGGAGGCCAAGGCAGGTGGATCACTTGAGGTCAGGAGTGTGAGACCAGTCTGGCCAACATGGCAAAACCCTGTTTCTACTAAAAATACAAAAATTAGCTGGGCATGGTGGTGGGTGCCTGTAATCTCAGCTACTCAGGAGGCTGAGGCAGGAGGGTCGTTTGAACCTGGGAGGCGGAGGTTGCAGTGAGCCAGGATTGCACCACTGCACTGCACTCCAGCCTGGGCAACAGAAGGAGACCCTGTCTCCAAAAAAAAAAAAAAAAAAAAAAAAAAAGGAAACAATGTTCATCATCTTATTTCCAGAGTCATTGCCGCATCCTACGATAAGACTGTGAGGGCCTGGGACCTGGAGACAGGCAAGCTGCTGGTACGTATGCCTGCCCAGTGGGCGCGTTGCAGCTTGACCAAGTCTCAGTCAGCTTTGGGTTGGACCCCCGGTAGGGGGAGGTGATAGAACTCCATTCTTCTAGGAAGGAAGCGTGTTCCTGGGGATGGAAGGTACAGATGTGAACTGCACCCCACAACAGCCATTGCTTGCAAAAAGTCTGGAGGGTGAGAGGGTGGGCACTGGAGGAGGAAGACTCCTGGAGGAGGCAGATGGAACCAAGGCTTTTGCTTGAAAGATGGGACGGGTTTGGATACACAGACAGAAGCCAGAATGGGGGGTGGGGTGTGGGGGCTGGTATTCCAGGCTCGCCGGTAAGATGTTTGGATTTGATTAGAGAGGAAGTGGGGCTGAGGCCATGGGACAAAGGCCATGTGCCCCCAAGAACCAGGGTTCTGGCCCTTACCAGTCTGTTCTCTTTATATCTTGGAGGGGGCCACCCTCCATCCATCCCACAGGCCCAAGACTCCCACTTGGCCCTGCACCCGCCCCAGGCAGCCTCAGCCCTGCTCAGGGGCCTCCTCGGCGTCTCCTGCCCCACCCCTGCGGTCCCTCCCACTCAGCTCCTGCAGGCCTTTTCTCTCCCTTCCTCCTTCCTTTCCTTAAAAAAAAAACCTTTCGGCCGGGCTTGGTGGCTCAAGCCTGTAATCCCAGCACTTTGGGAG
>NW_020260819.1:0-3828 GCF_003255815.1 Theropithecus gelada
CATCTGTTGGTGAGATCCACTGGTGAAGGGGCTAAGCAAACCATGGAAGTCGGGGGGGTGTGAAGCTGCATCTCTTCTGGCATCCCAAGTAAATACATCTTGTAAAACTTGTGAATTTGACCCTGACCCTAACCCTGAGTGTTGAAGTCTGGTGCAGTATCTTGAGCCCTCTTCTGCATTGAGGGTGAGTGACTGTAAATGACCAATTTCTCAGTGGTGAAAGTTCAAATTTAGCTTCCCTGAGGAAGCCAGACCTCAGTCACCCGTGTCTCCATTAGCACTGCGGCCCCTACGCGGGTGGCTGCAAGTTTCCAGGCCTTCCTTGGAGAAGTAGCCGTGAGGTGCTTGATTTGACAACATCAGCCACCTTCTGTCTTCTGTCTAATCATGGTACAAATGATTCTCCTACAAGGAAATGGATCTGGTTTCTTCCTGATCATTGGAAGCAGCCCGCCTAGGGACTGCACCGTCCTCTGCACTTTTGCAGCGAAGCCTGTGTCTGTCTCCGAGGAGCGTCATATGTGTCGTGGGAATTGCCTCCTTAATTCTTCCTGCTTTTGAGGGCTCAGGTAGCTCTGCTGTTTCACCCGGGATGAGCAGCGGGTGGTCTCTGGCTGCTGTGGGACCAGGGCTTGTGTTTCACCCGGGATGAGCAGTGGGTGGTCTCTGGCTGCTGTGGGACAAGGGCTTGGGGGTACATCATCATATCCGGTGGCCTGTCCAGGTGGGCATCATTGTCTTTTGCCTGTTGCCTGAGGCAGCTGTGATACCATGGGGGTCATGCTTGTCAGGGCCAACCCAGTTCTTCCCGTGTACACCTCTCCTGCTGGAGTGCCTTTCCTTATGATGACTTGTTGAATTAGCGTGGAGAATGCAGAGAGACTCTGGGCCTCTCTCTCCTGTTCTTACTCCCTGGAGCTGTGATGCCCGACAAGGGAGCCCATAGCCAGAGGCTCCTTTAAATAGAATAAAGATTTGATTACATAGCTAAACACATTTGAAAAGAACTTCACAGATTAAATTCCAGATTCCACCCTTCAGGCCCAGTGGCCACGTTTCGGGGCTCAGCAGCTGTAGGTGGCTGTTGTCTGTGTTGGCTGAGCAGATTGGGGTGTTTCCAGTTCAACAGGCAACTCTCTTGCATGGCTCTGCCTGTGGTGAGGGCACCTAGGCTGGAAAGCCTCGTGGGGATCCCTTAGGCCTCTGGCTGCAGCCAGGCTGCACGGTTCCTGTGCCCCGGGTCCTCTGCAGGCCCAGATGGATCCCACCACAGAGCCAGCACTGCTAGACTTGGGTACTGTGTGCAGACAGCAGAGGGTCACGTCCGGGCCTTGCAGGGGCTGGGGTGACTGGCCTCCTTGGCCAGGCTCCTGTCTCCGAGTCTTCAGGGGAAATGTATCCACCATCCACACCGTGCACCAGAGGAAAACTCCAGGCTTCTCTGTGGATGGTGAATTGAGATCATGCAGAGTGACTAGGTTTGGGCTCCTGACCAGCGTGGAACCGGATACCTTTCGGTGGAACCTGACATGCCTCCATGTGTACATGGCAAAGAGAAAGCAGCATTGTCAGCCTGAATCCAGATGTGCTCCCGTTTTGAGGTGGAAGGTTCTGGGAGTATTGGCCATTGGTGATTGTGCTGCCATGGAGGACTTTGAATGCAGGCACTGGTTTGGGATAACCCTGGTTTCCTGGTCCTGTATGTGGGCATCCGTGAATATCCCGGACTGGAGGAAGGCAGGGCAGATGGGAGGGTGAAAAGAGGTCAGGTGTTTCCAGCTTTGAGGACTGATGCCATCAGATGGCCGAGATCAGGATGGTGGTGGCCAGGGACCAAAGCAGGGGTGCGTGGAAATGCCATGTTCCTCGGAGCATGGGGAGGACCTCTTGAACTCTATTCCTGGGCAACAGTTCTTCCATTCTCAGGAATGTGTGCCATTGTAATTGAGTAGCAAATTCTGTAATTGCTCTAATTACTTACTGTTAAGTCCCCATCCCATTTACCATGAATTAGCAACAGTGATAACAGTTTGCCTGGTCAAACCTTACCAAGAAAAACCAGGGGAACTAGTTTTAGTTGCCTCCAGTTCCCTCCAAATCAGATTCCTTAGCAGCTTGTGTCCCCACACTTGCTGCAGTTCCTCCTGGGCCTGGCAGGCACATTCCAGACATTCACATCTCCGCTGAGATGCAGGCGTGCACATTATTTATAGAAAATCGCACTGCGCTGTGATCGGCTTGAGCTGACGTTCTCTAGGTGGGAGGTGCAGGTTCAAAAGTTCTAATGGGATGAAATTAGAAATACGAATTTTAAAAATTCACGTGTTATGAACTCTGTTCAGTGATTGTCTCTGAAATGAGAGACTATTTGCAGATGAGGCAGTCAGCCTGCAGCTCTCCTTAGATCTGTCCTAGACCTCGATGCCGTCCTTTGGCCTCTTCCTGGGTGTGGGGTGCTCTGCTTGAAGCAAAACCAAAGAAAAGAACGTGGTCTGCATCACTACTGCAGCCAGCTCAACGCGCACACCCACTAGGAGGGGGGTTTGATCACTTAACATTTTAAATGCACTTAACATTAAACCAGCAAGTCAGCCAGTGCTTTCTGTAAGCAAGCTTCCTGGCTCATGGGAACCTGACACTTTTCGGAAGAGAGTCCTTCTGTGGAGTGTCAATATTTGTCTCATTTCTTGAGACTCTCCTCAAAGTGATGAACGTGAGTAAATTAGGACCTTTTTTTTTTTGTAAATTGGGCCACAGAGCTCTCTAGGCACAGTCAGGGGAGTAAACGGCTGTGAAAGATGCCGCCTGATGTAAGCCATGGCCAGGCACTTTGGAACCTGGGATCCCATCTCCAGCCTTTCAAAGGACACAGACGAATATAAGATGCAGATGGGAGAGTTCATAATTTGGGCATCTCTGTTCTTTTGAAATCAAAGTGCAAAGAAAAACTTTTGCCTTGAGGTCTTAACCCATACTTGTTTTTCTCCTGAAGTTTTAACATTTTCTTAACTGCTTTTTTCTCCCCCGATCCTTGGGGAACTTCTATCTTCATATCTTCTTAAAAGATATGGTTAAATTCAACACTGAAATTTAAAAACATGCTTTCATACTTTTCTTGAAACTGATGTATCTGACATTGGTGAAGAACTAACTGGGAGTATTGGTTTATTTTTATTTTTTTGAGACAGTCTTGCTGTGTTGCCCAGGCTGGAATGCAGTGGCATGATCTTGGCTCACTGCAGCCTCACCTCTTGGTTCACGCCATTCTCCTGCCTCAGCCTCCTGAGTAGTTGGGATTATAAGTGCCTGCCACCATGGCTGGTTCATTTTTGTATTAGTAGAGACGGGGTTTCAACATGTTGGCCAGGCTGGTCTTGAACTCCTGACCTCAGGTGATTTGCTCACCTTGGCCTCCCAAAGTGCTGTGATTACAGGTACGAGCTACCACACTCGGCCTGGGATATTCTTGATTATAACTGTAACATATCCCTTTAATAAAAACAAAACAGAACAACAACAACAACAACAACAACAAAACAGCTGTCTGAAAAGTCTCGAAATTAAAGAGCTCACTTGGACAGGGATTTGGACACCAGTTGAATGGCCCAGCACACCATAGTTACATGGGCCACTCGGTCTGCTATATCCTTAGAGTATTTGAAGTCATGTGGATATTTGCATTTCTGCCTCTGGATATCGTGTTAGTATTTGGCTAGTGTTTGAGGGCCAGGCTCAGATCGGGGAAAACAAGAGCCCCTGCCCTCACGGCACTTCTCTTCCATGTGTGTGTGTTAGGAAAATAGAAAGCATAAGATTTTTTTTCAATGA
>NW_020260820.1:0-3826 GCF_003255815.1 Theropithecus gelada
ATGGTACTGGTACCAAAACAGAGATATAGACCAATGGAACAGAACAGAGTCCTCAGAAATAATACCACACATCTACAGCCATCTGATCTTTGACAAACCTGAGAGAAACAAGAAATGGGGAAAGGATTCCCTATTTAATAAATGGTGCTGGGAAAATTGGATAGCCATAAGTAGAAAGCTGAAACTGGATCCTTTCCTTACTCCTTATACGAAAATTAATTCAAGATGGATTAGAGACTTAAATGTTAGACCTAATACCATAAAAACCCTAGAGGAAAACCTAGGTAGTACCATTCAGGACATAGGCATGTGCAAAGACTTCATGTCTAAAACACCAAAAGCAACGGCAGCAAAAGCCAAAATTGACAAATGGGATCTCATTAAACTAAAGAGCTTCTGCACAGCAAAAGAAACTACCATCAGAGTGAACAGGCAACCTACAGAATGGGAGAAAATTTTTGCAATCTACTCACCTGACAAAGGGCTAATATCCAGAACCTACAAAGAACTCAAACAAATTTACAAGAAAAAAAGAAACAGCCCCATGAAAAAGTGGGCAAAGGATATGAACAGACATTTCTCAAAAGAAGACATTCATAAAGCCAACAACGCAGGAAAAAATGCTCGTCATCACTGGCCATCAGAGAAATGCAAATAAAAACCACAATGAGATACCATCTCACACCAGTTAGAATGGCGATCATTAAAAAGTCAGGAAACAACAGGTGCTGGAGAGGATGTGGAGAAATAGGAACACTTTTACACTGTTGGTGGGATTGTAAACTAGTTCAACCATTATGGAAAACAGTACAGCGATTCCTCAGGATCTAGAACTAGATGTACCATATGACCCAGCCGTCCCATTACTCGGTATATACCCAAAGGATTATAAATCATGCTGCTATAAAGACACATGCACACGTATGTTTATTGCGGCACTATTCACAATAGCGAAGACTTGGAATCAACCCAAATGTCCATCAGTGACAGACTGGATTAAGAAAATGTGGCACATATACACCATGGAATACTATGCAGCCATAAAAAAGGATGAGTTTGTGTCCTTTATAGGGACATGGATGCAGCTGGAAACCATCATTCTTAGCAAACTATCACAAGAACAGAAAACCAAACACCGCATGTTCTCACTCATAGGTGGGAACTGAACAATGAGAACACTTGGACTCAGGAACGGGAACATCACACACCGGGGCCTATCATGGGGAGGGGGGAGGGGGAGGGATTGCATTGGGAGTTATACCTGATGTAAATGACAAGTTGATGGGTGCTGACGAGGTGATGGGTGCAGCACACCAACATGGCACAAGTATACATATGTGACAAACCTGCACGTTATGCACATGTACCCTTGAACTTAAAGTATAATAATAATAAATAAATTTAAAAATAATAATAATAATAAAAAAGAAAATAGTGTTAGCAAACTACTCCATGACAAGAAGGAGTAAATTTGTGAGATGAATTCACACATCACAAAGTAGTTTCTCAGAAAGCTTTCTAATTTTTATCTGAGGATAATTCCTTTGTCACCATAGTCTTCAATACGATACAAAATACCCCTTCTCAAATTTCCCAAAAACAGGCTACCAAACTACTCCATGAAAAGAATGGTGTAACTCTGTGAGATGAATTCATACATCACATAGCAGTTTCTCAGAGAACTTCCTTCTAGGTTTTATCTGATTATATTTCCTTTTTCACCATATTCCTCAGTGCGCTCCCAAATATGCCATTACAGTTTCCACGAAAAATGTGTTAGCAAACTTCTCAATAAAAAGAATGGCGTAACTCTGTGAGATGAATTCACACATCCCAATGCATTTCACAGAAACTTCTTTTTGGTTTTTATCTGAGAATATTTCCTTTGTCACCATAGGCTTCAATGTGCTCCCAATTATCCTATTGCAGATTCCACGAAAACAGTGTCGTCAAACTGCTCAATGAAAAGAAAGGTGTAACTCTGTAAGACGAATTCACACATTCCAAAGAAGTTTCTCAGATAGCCTCTTTCTAGTTTTTCTCTGAGGATATTTCCTTCATCATCAGAGGCATTAATGCACTCTCAAATATCCATTTGCAGATTCCACGAAAACAGTGCTAACAAACTGCTTCATGAAAAGGAACGTGTAATTCTGTGACATGAATTCACAAATCACAAAGCACTGTCTATGAAAGCTTCTTTCTATTTTTTTTCTGAGGATATTTTGTTTTTCACCATAGACCTCAATGTGCTAGTGAATATCCCATTGCAGATTCCACGCAAAAAGTGTTAGCAAGCTTTTCTATGAAAAGAACAGTGTAAGTCTGTGAGATGAATTCACCCATCACAAAGCAGTTTCTCAGAAATCTTCTTTTTAGTTTTTATCAGAGGATATTTCATTTATCACCATAATCCTCCATGCACTCCCAAATATCCCTTTGCATGTTCCATGAAAATAGTGTTAGCAAATGACCCCATGAAAAGAAAGTTGTAACACTGTGAGATGAATTCACATAACACAAAGTACTTTCTCAGAAAGATCCTTTGTAGTTTTTATCTGAGGATATATCCTTTGTCACCACAGGCTGCAATGTGATCCCAAATATCCCTTCTCAGGTTTCCAAAAAAGAGTGCTCCCAAACTGATCCAAGAAAAGAATCATGTAATTCTGTGAAATGAATTAACACATCACAAGCTCTTTCTCAGAAAGATTCTTTCCAGTTTTCATGTGAGGATAGTTCCTTCATCACCAAAAGTTTCAATGCACTCTGAAATATCCTAGTGCAGATTCCAAGAAAACAGTGTTAGCAAACTACTCAGTGAAAAGAACAGTGTTACTATGTGACATTAATTCACGCATCACCAAACAGTTTCTCAGAAAGCTTCTGTTTAGTTTTTATCTGAGGATATCTGCTTTTTCACCATAGGAATCAAATCGCTCCCAAAAATCCCTTCGCAGATTCTGCAATAACAGTGTTAGCAAACTGCTCCATGAAAAGAAAGGTGTAACTCTGTGAGATGAATGAACACATCACAAATCTGTTTCTCAGAAAGTTTCTTTCTAGTTTGTATATGTGGATATTTCCATTGTCACCAAAAGCTTCAATGCGCTCCAAAACTTCCCTTTGTAGATTCCAGGAAAACAATGTTAGCAAATGGCTCAATTAAATGAAAGGTGTAAATCTGTAAGACGAATTCACACATCACAAAGCAGTTTCCCAGAAAGTTTCTTTCCACTTTTTCACTGAGGATATTTCCTTATAAACCATAGGCCTCACTGTGCTCCCAAACATCACTTTGCAGATTCCATGAAAACTGTGTTAGCAGTCTGCTCCATGAACAGAAAGGTGATACTCTGTGAGGTGAATACACACATCACAAAGAAGTTTCTGAGAAAGATTCTTTCTAGTTTTTATCTGAAGATATTTCCTTTGTCACCCTAAGCTTCAATTTGATCCAAAATATCATTTCTCAGATTCCCCAAAAACAGTGCTCCCATACTGCTCCATGAAAAGAATGGTGTAACTTTGTGAGATGAATTCACACATCACAAAGCTGTTTCTCAGACAGCTTCTTTCTAGTATTTATCTGAGGATATTTCCTTTTTCTCCATATTCCTCAATATGCTCTGGAATATCGCATTGCAGATTACATAAAAAACGTGATAACAAACTTCTCAATGAAGAGACCACTGTAGCTCTGTGATATGAATTGACACATCACAAAACAGTTTCACAGAAAGCTTCTTTCTAGTATTTGTATGAGTATATTTCCTTTTTCAAGATATTCCTCAATGCACTCGTGAATATCCTTTTTCAGATTCCA
>NW_020260821.1:0-3826 GCF_003255815.1 Theropithecus gelada
TGCGCTGGGTACGTAATTCCTCCTTTAGCTCTGAGAAATTTGATGGAGTGAGGCCTTCTTCTCTCATCTCGTTAAAGTAATTCTCTGTCCAGCGTTGATCCATAGCTGGCGATGAGCTGCGCTCCTTTGCCGGAGGAGATGCGCTCTTATTTTTTGAATTTCCAGCTTTTCTGCCCTGCTTTTTCCCTATCTTTGTGGTTTTATCTGCCTCTGGTCTTTGATGATGGTGATGTACTGATGGGGTTTTGGTGTAGGTGTCCTTCCTGTTTGATAATTTTCCATCTAACAGTCAGGACCCTCAGCTGTAGGTCTGTTGGCGATTGCTTCAGGTCCACTCCAGACCCTGTTTGCCTGGGTATCAGCAGCAGATGCTGCAGAAGATAGAATATTGCTGAACAGTGACTGTACCTGTCTGCTTCTTGCTTTGGAGGCTTCCTCTCAGGGGTGTACTCCACCCTGTGAGGTGTGGGGTGTCAGACTGCCCCTAGTGGGGGATGTCTCCCAGTTAGGCTACTCAGGGGTCAGGGACCCACTTGAGCAGGGAGTCTGTCCCTTTTCAGATCTCAACCTCCGTGTTGGGAGATTCACTGCTCTCTTCAAAGATGTCAGACAGAGTCGTTTGCGTCTGCAGAAGTTTCTGCTGCTTTTGTTGTTTACTGTGCCCTTTCCCCAGAGGTGGTGTCTACAGAGACAGGCAGGTTTCCTTGAGCTGCTGTGAGCTCCACCCAGTTGGAGCTTCCCAGCAGCTTTGTTTACCTACTTAAGCCTCAGCAATGGTGGGCGCCCCCCCCCAGCCTCACTGCTGCCTTGCTGCAAGATCACAGACTGCTGTGCTAGCAATGAGGGAGGCTCCGTGGGCGTGGGACCTTCCCGGCCAGGTGTGGGATATAATCTCCTGGTGTGCCTGTTTGCTTAAAGCACAGTATTGGGGTGGGAGTTACCCGATTTTCCAGGTGTTGTGTGTCTCAATTCCCCTGGCTACGAAAAGGGATTCCCTTCCCCCTTGCGCTTCCCAGGTGAGGTGATGCCTCGCCCTGCTTCAGTTCTTGCTGGTCGGGCTGCAACAGCTGACCAGCACCGATTGTCCAGTACTCCCTAGTGAGATGAACCCAGTACCTCAGTCGAAAATGCAGAAATCACCGGTCTTCTGTGTCGCTCGTGCTGGTAGTTGAAGACTGGAGCTGTTCTGAATATCACTTTTTTAGTTTTACAGGAACAGTGTTGAAACAGTGTCTTATGAGAAGTAAGGTATAACACCCTGAGTGTAATGCACACATCACCAAGCAGTTTCTCAGAAAGCTTCTCTCCGGTTTTTATCAGATGATATTTCCTTTTTCGCCATTGGCCCAAATGTGACCTCGAGTATCCCATCGCGGATCCATCCATGACAGTGTTTCCAAACTAGGTAAGTTAAAGGAAGATTTATCTATGTGAGATGAAAAAACATTGCAAAAAGAAGATCCACAGAAATCTTCTTTCCATTTTTTATCTTAAGATATTTCTTCTTTCACCATAGTCCTGAATGTGCTACTGAATGTCTCTTCATGGATCCGTCCATGACAGAGTTTCCAAGCAGCGTAATGTAAAGAAAGCTTTATCTATGTGAGGTGAATACACATAGCACAGAAGAGTTTAACAGAATGCTTCATTCCAGTTTTTTTCCGAGGCTATTTATCCTTTCTTCATATGCGTCAACATGCTACCAAATATCCCTTGGTACCTTTTTCTACAAAAGGGGTTACCGGATGCTGTATCAGAAGCGAAGTATAACACTGTGAGTGGAATGCACACGTCACAAAGCAGTTCCTCGGAAAGCTTCTCTCCAGTTTCCCTCTGAACATATTTCCTTTTTCACCATAAGCCTCAAAGCACTCCTGAATATCCCTTCACATGCTGAACATAAACAGGGTCAGAAAACTGCTCAATGAAAAGAGAGGTGAAACTGAGCAACAGAAATTTAAAAGACACAGAACAGTTTCGCAGAATGCTTCCTTCTGGATTTTTCCTGAGGATATTTGTTCCTCCATATTCTAAGGAGATTTCCCAAATGTCCTTTCTCAGATAGCACAAAAACAGTGATTTCAAACTGCTCAAGTCGAACAATAGTTTAACTCTATGAGACAAATACACATATCACAAAGCAGTTGCTCAGAAAGCTTCTCTCCAGTTTTCATCGGAAGACCTTTCCTTGCTCACCACAAGCCTCTGGGCACCACTTAATATCCCTTCAGAGATTCCTCAAAGACAGAGTTTCCAAACTGGAAAACGAAGAGTAAGCTTTAACTCTGTGAAATGTATGCACATATCAGAGAGCAGTTTCTTGGAATGCTTCCTTCTGGGTTTTATTTGAGGATATTTCACTTTTGCCCATAGTCTTCAATGTGCTCTGTAATATTACGTTTTCAGTGTTACAGGAAGAGCGTTCAAACACTGCTTTATGAGAAAAGAGTTAAAAGTCCCTGAGTCGAATGCACATATCACAAAGCAATTTCTCAGAAAGCTTCTATCCAGTTTTTATCTGAATATGCTTCCTTTCTCACCATAGGACTGAATGTGCTCCCGAATGTCCTTTCGCGAATCCATCCATGATGGAGTTTCAAAACTGCGTAATTGAAAGAAAGTTTTATCTGTATGAGATGAATAAACGTATCTGTCACAAAGCAGTTTCACAGAAAGCGTCCTTCCAGTTCTTGTCTGAGGATATTTCCTTTCTCACCATAGCCCTTCATATACTCCCGAATGTCCACAGGTAGATTTTTCTCCAAAAGGGATTCCCCAATCCTCTATGAGAAGAAAGGTATAATTCTGTGCATGGAATGCACACGTCACAAAGCCGTTCTTCAGAAAGCTTCTCGGCAGTTTCCATCTGAAGATATTTTCTTTTACACCATAAGCCTCAAAGCACTCCCGAATATCCTTCACATACTAAACAAAAACAGTGTTAGAATACTGCTCAATGAAAAGAGAAGCATAACTGTGCAAGCAGAATACATGCAACATAGTGTAGTTTCACAGAAAGCTTCCTTCTGATTTCTATCTGAGGTTATTTCTTTTTCAAGATATTCAAAATAGTGTTCCCCAATGTCCTTTCTCAGATTCATCAGAAACACTGATTTCAAACTGCTCAATCCAAAGAATGATTTAACTCTATGAGATGAATACAGTCATCACAAAAGAGTTGCTCAGAAAGCTTCTCTCCAATTTTCGATGGAAGACGTTTCCTTGCTCGCCACAGGTCTCCACTTGTCAATTAATATCCCTTCACAGAACCCTCAAAGACAGACTTTCCAACTGGGAAATGTAGATTAAGCTTTAACTCTGTGAAATTAATGGACATGTCAGAGAGCAGTTAGTTGCAATGCTTCTTTCTGGGTTTTATTGGATGAGATTTCACTTTTCTCCATAGTCTTCAAAGTGCTCCGAATATTACTTTTTTAGTTTTACAGGAATAGTGTTCAAACAGTGCCTTATGAGAAGAAAGGTAGAATTCTCTGAGTGAAATGCACACATCACGAAGCAGTCTCAGAAACCTTCTCTCCACTTTTTTTTTTTAATTTATTTATTATTATTATACTTTAAGTTGTAGGGTACATGTGCATAACATGCAGGTTTGTTACATATGTATACTTGTGCCATGTTGGTCTGCTGCACCCATCAACTCGTCATTTACATCAGGTATAACTCCCAATGCAATCCCTCCCCCCTCCCCCCTCCCCATGATAGGCCCCGGTGTGTGATGTTCCCCTTCCTGAGTCCAAGTGATCTCATTGTTCAGTTCACACCTATGAGTGAGAACATGCGGTGTTTGGTTTTCTGTTCTTGTGAT
>NW_020260822.1:0-3824 GCF_003255815.1 Theropithecus gelada
TGAATTCCACTCACAGAGTTCCATCTGTATTTCGTGGGTCTGTTTGCTAGCCTTACTTCTGTGGAATCTGAGAACTGATATTTCGGATCCCTTTGAAGTCTCTAGGGCCAAAGGAAATATCCTCCGATAAGAAAGAGAAAGAATCTTTCTGAGAAACTTCTTTGTGTTCTGTGAAATCATCTCACGGTGTTACAGCTTTCGCCTCAAGAAGCCGTTCGCTAAGCCTGTTCTTGTGGAATTGGCAAAGCGATATTTGGAAGCCTATAGAGGGCTATGGTGAAAAAGAGAATATCCTCAGAGAAAAACTGGAAAGAAGCTTTCTGAGAAACTGCTTAGTGTCCTGTTAATTCATCTCAAAGAGTTACATCTGTATTTCGTGGATCTCTTTGCTAGCCTTATTTCTGTGGAATCTGAGAACTGATATTTCGGATTCCTTTGAAGACTATATGGCCAAAGGAAATATCCTCTGATAACAAAGAGAAAGAAGGTTTCTGAGAAACTTCTTTGTGTTCTGTGAAATCATCTCACAGATTTACAGCTTTGCCCTCAAGAAGCCTTTCGCTAAGCCTGTTCTTGTGGAATTGGCAAAGTGATATTTCGATGCCCAAAGAGGGCTACGCTGAAAAAGGAAATATCCTCAGATGAAATCTGGAAGGAAGCTTTCTGAGAAACTACTTAGTGTTCTGTTAATTCATCTCACAGAGTTACATCTGTATTTCGTGGATCTCTTTGCTAGCCTTATTTCTGTGGAATCTGAGAACAGATATTTCGGATCCCTTTGCAGACTATAGGGCCAAGTAAATATCCTCCGATAACAAAGAGAAAGAAGTTTTCTGAGAACCTTCTTTGTGTTCTGTGAAATCATCTCACAGAGTTACAGATTTCCCCTCAAGAAGCCTTTCGCTAGGCCTGCTCTTGTGGAATTGGCAAAGTGATATTTCGATGCCCATAGAGGGCTATGGTGAAAAAGGAAATATCCTCAGATGAAATCTGGAAAGAAGCGTTCTGAGAAAGTGCTTAGTGTTCTGTTAATTCATCTCACAGAGTTACAGCTTACCCTCCAGGAGCCATTCGCTAAGCCTGTTCTTGTGGAATTGGCAAAGTGATATTTGGAAGCCCATAGAGGGCTACGGTGAAAAAGAGAATATCCTCAGGGAAAAACTGGAAAGAAGCTTTCTGAGAAACTGCTTTGTGAAGTGTGACTTCCACTCACAGCGTTACATCTGTATTTCGTGGTTCTGTTTGCTAGCCTTATTTCTGTGGAAACTGAGAACTGATATTTCGGATCCCTTTGAAGACTATAGCGCCAAAAGAAATATTATCCGATAACAAAGAGAAAGAAGCTTTCTGAGAAAATTCTTTGTGTTCTGTGAAATCATCTCACAGAGTTACACCTTTCCCTTCAAGAAGCCTTTCGCTTAACCTGTTCTTGTGGAATTGGCAAAGTGATATTTGGATGTCCCTAGAGGGCTACGGTGAAAAAGGAAATATCCTCAGATGAAATCTGGAAAGAAGCTTTCTGAGAAACTCCTTAGTGTCCTGTTAGTTCATCTCACAGAGTTATAGCTTTCCCCTCAAGAAACCTTTCCCTAAGCCTGTTCTTGGGCAATTAGCAAAGTGATATTTCGATGCCCATAGAGGGCTACGCTGAAAAAGGAAATATCCTCCGACGAAATCTGGAAAGAAGCTGTCTGAGAAACTGCTTTGTGATGTGTGACTTCCACTCACAGAGTTACATCTGTATTTCGTGGATCTGTTTGCTAGCCTTACTTCTGTGGAATCTGAGAACTGATATTTCGGATTCCTTTGAAGACTATATGGCCAAAGGAAATATCCTCCGATAACAAAGAGAAAGAAGCTTTCTGAGAAACTTCTTTGTGTTCTGTGAAATCATCTCACAGAGTTACAGCTTTCCCCTCAAGAAGGCTTTCGCTAAGCCTGTTCTTGTGGAATTGGCAAAGTGATATTTCGATACCCATGGAGGGCTACGGTGAAAAAGGAAATATCCTCAGATGAAATCTGGATAAAAGCTTTCTGAGAAACTGCTTAGTGTTCTGTGAATTCATCTCACAGAGTTACAGCTTTCCCCTCAAGAAGCCATTCGCTAAGCCTGTTCTTGCGGAATTGGCAAAGTGATATTTGGAAGCCCATAGAGGGCTATGGTGAAAAAGAGTATATCGTCTGAGAAAAACAGGAAAAAAGCTTTCTGAGAAACTGCTTTGTGATGTGTGACTTCCACTCACAGAGTTACATCTGCATTTCGTGGATCTGTTTGCTAGCCTTATTTCTGTGGAATCTGAGAACTGAATCCCTTTGAAGACTATAAGGCCAAAGGAAATATCCTCCGATAACAAAGAGAAAGAAGTTTTCTGAGAAACTTCTTTGTGTTCTGTGAAATCATCTCACAGAGTTACAGCTTTCCTCTCAAGAAGCCTTTCGCTAAGCCTGTTCTTGTGGAATTGGCAAAGAGATATTTGGGCGCCCATAGAATTCTATGGTGAAAAAGAGAATATCCTCAGAGAAAAACTGGAAAGAAGCTTTCTGAGAAACTGCTTTGTGATGTGTGACTTCCACTCACAGAGATGCATCTGTATTTCATGGATCTGTTTGCCAGCCTTATTTCTGTGGAATCTGAGAACTGATATTTCGGATCCCGTTGAAGACCACAGGGCAAAAGGAAATAACCTCCGATAAGAAAGAGAAAGAAGCTTTATGAGAAAGTTCTTTGTGTTCTGTGAAATCATCTAACAGAGTTACAGCTTTCTCCTCAAGAGGCCTTTCACTAAGCCTGTTTTTGTGGATTTGGCAATGTGTTTTTTCGATGCCCATAGAGGGCTACGGTGAAAAAGGAAATATCCTCAGATGAAATCTGGAAAAAAGCTTTCTGAGAAACTGCTAAGTGTTCTCTTAATTCATCTCACAGAGTTACAGCTTTACCCTCAAGAAGCCGTTCGATGAGCCTGTTCTTGTGGAATTCGCAAAGTGATATTTGGAAGCCCATAGAGAGCTATGGTGAAAAAGAAAATATCCTCAGATAAAAACTGGAAAGAAGCTTTCTGAGAAACTGCTTAGTGATGTGTGACTTCCACTCACAGAGTTACGTCTGTATTTCGTGGATCACTTTTCTAGCCTTATTTCTGTGGAATCAGAGAAATGATATTTCGGATCCCTTTGAAGATTATAGGGCAAAGGAAATATCCTCTGATAACAAAGAGAAAGAAGCTTTCTGAGAAACTACTTTGTGTTCTGTGAAATCATGTCTCAGTGTTACAGCTTTCCCCTCCAGAAGCCTTTCTCTAAGCCTGTTCTTGTGGAATTGGCAAAGTGATATTTCGATGCCCATAGAGGGCTGGGGTGAAAAAGGAAATATGCTCAGATGAAATCTGGAAAGAATCTTTCTGCAAAATTGCCTAGTGTTCTGTTAAATCGTCTGACAGAGTTACAGATTTCCCCTCCAGAAGCCGTCCGGTAAGGCTGTTCTTGTGGAATTGGCAAACTGATATTTGGAAGCCCATAGAGGGCTATGGTGAAAAAGAGAATATCCTCAGAAAAAAACTGGAAAGTAGCTTCCTGAGAAACTGCTTGGTGATGTGTGACTTCCACTCACAGAGTTACATCTGTATGTCATGGATCTGTTTGCTAGCCTTATTTCTGAGGAACCTGAGAACTGATATTTCGGATCCCTTTGAAGACCATAGGGCCAAAGGAAATATCCTCCGATAACAAAGAGAAAGAAGCTTTCTGAGAGTCTTCCTTGTGTTCTGTGAAATCATCTCCCAGAGTTACAGCTTTCCCCTCAAGAAGCCTTTCGCTAAGCCTGTTCT
>NW_020260823.1:0-3824 GCF_003255815.1 Theropithecus gelada
ATAGAGATAGCCATAACCTGGAGAATATTGAGATGTGGACAACAAGGGTGACAAAATTTGGTCCTATGAGAAATCATCTGTGAGGAAGAGTGGAGGGAACTGAGCATGTTCAAGGCAGTGAGGTCCTGGGATGATCTCAATTCACCTAAGAAAACCAAAACCAGGAAGCAAAGAGGTTTCAGTTAATCAACAGATTTGAAAGGAGCAAGCCTTGTGATATAACTGGAGAAGAGAAGACTCAGGCGATCACACAGACTGTCTTCACCCAAGTGAAGGATGATTATGTAGGAAAGTAGATAGAAGATGCTGTCAATAGAAATATAAAAGGAATTGGGGCCGGGCGCAGTGGCTCAAGCTTGTAATCCCAGCACTTTGGGAGGCCGAGGCGGGCGGATCACGAGGTCAGGAGATCGAGACCATCCTGGCTAACACGGTGAAACCCCGTCCTACTAAAAAATACAAAAAAAAACTAGCCGGGCGAGGTGGTGGGTGCCTATAGTTCCAGCTACTCGGGAGGCTGAGGCAGGAGAATGGCGTGAACCCGGGAGGCGGAGCTTGCAGTGAGCTGAGATCCGGCCACTGCACTCCAGCCTGGGTGACAGAGCAAGACTCCATCTCAAAGAAAGAAAAAGAAATATAAAAGGAATCATGTTAAAAAAAATTTCAGTAGTCACATTTTTTTTTTTTTTTTTTGAGACAGAGTCTTGCTTTGTTGCCCAGGCTGGCGTGCAGTGGTGTGATCTTGGCTCACTGCAACCTCCTAGGTTCAAGCGATTCTCCTGCCTTGGCCTTCCAGGTAGCTGGGATTACAGGCACACCACCATGCGGGACTAATTTTGTATTTTTAGTACAGACAGGGTTTCACCATGTTGGTCAGGATGGTCTCAAACTCCTGACCTCAGGTGATATGCCTGCCTCAGCCCCTCAAAGTGCTGGGATTACAGGCGTTAAGCCACCACACCTGGCCAATATTTATTTATTTATTTATTTATTTATTTATTTAGAGACAGAGTCTCGCTCTGTCTCCCAGGCTGGAGTACAGTGGCGCGATCTCAGCTCACTGCAAGCTCCGCTTCCCGGGTTCACGCCATTCTCCTGCCTCAGCCTCCCGAGTAGCTGGGACTACAGGCGCCTGCCACCATGCCCAGCTAATTTTCTTTTTTTTTGTACTTTTAGTAGAGACTGGGTTTCACCATGTTGGCCAGGATGGTCTCAATCTCCTGACCTCGTGATCTGCCTGCCTCGGCCTCCCAGAGTGCTGGGATTACAGGCGTGAGCCACCGCGCCCGGCCCCCAATTTTTAAATTAATAATGAGAGGCTGGGCATGGTGGCACACACCTGTGGTTCCAGCTACTCAGGAGGCTGAGGTGGGAGGATCGTTTGAACCCAGGAAGTTGAGGCTGCAGTGAGCTGTGTTCACACTACTGCACTCCAGCCTAGGCGACAAAGCAAGACCCTGTTGAAAAAAAAATGTTTAATAATGAAATATCTCACATTCTTATTTTTATATTTGGTCTCTGAAATCAGGCTGGCTACATTTCAAGTGCTCTATAGCTACCTGTGGCCACTGTATTGGACAGTGCAGGGTTAGAAACTGGACTTAAGGGTCAGGGCTGGGTTCAAGCCCCACATTCCATCCCTTACTAGGCTGTGTGACTAGACACACTACTTAGCCTCTCCTATTTCTGTTTCTTCATCTGTAAAATGAAACTAAAAATAGTACCTACTTTATAGGGTAATTTTGTGAATTAATGGCACATGAAGCATATGGTGCATGTTCAGTAAATGTTGGTGATTATTAGCAGTAAATTCAGTGGTTATTGAATTAGTGATATTGCAGTATCACTGTTAGGGTGACCTCCATTCTCGTCAGATGATGTGGCTTGGGAGTATTCCAAAGGGGCAAGATTAAAAAACAATAGGCAAACCGGGAAAACCTATTTGCAACACATATGAAAACAAAATGTTGTTATTCTTGCTATGTAGGAAGTGCTTGCAAATAAATAAGAAAATGAATACCAATAGAAAATTCAAAAGAAACAAACATCTGAAGTGATTTTTTTTTAAAGCAAGACCCACTTTAAATAGGTTCAACTCTCCTTGGAATCAGACATAAAAATAAACAAAAGACATTTTTTGTTGTTGTTAACAGATCAACAGCCAGAATTTGGTGACACCTAATATTGAAGAAGGTGTGGGGAGATCCCTTCTCTTTTTAAATCAAGATTTCCTGAAGTTTCCATTGTTAGATCTGACCACAGACTATCTGGAGAAAAGAGCTGAGTTCTTGGTTCAAGGAGGAACTAGCCAGAGCCTTTTCTACCCATTTTTTCCCTTGTCCAGATAAAGCTCAACAGCCAACAAACCTCTCCTAGCAAGTTGACTTTTTCCTTGTCCTGTGTGCAGACTCTGCACATTAGCTTTGCTAATAGTCCTTTACCACAGGTGTTGACATTTCACGTAGCTTGAAATAGCCCCCAGCATTGTTCTACATTTGGACAGGGCTGACATACTTAAGCCACAGTACCCCCAGAATATTCTTAGACGTCTAGCTACCTCCTTCAGGAATGTTTTATCTGCCAGCAGGATTGGCTACATAATTTTCGGGACCCAGGGGAAAATGAAAATATGGGCCCCTTTCTCATAAAAGGAGGAAAAAAGCTCTTTAATTTTTTTTCTGCAGTCTATCTCTCAACCTGTCATGATGTTTTTATTTGCTATTTATTGTTGCACGCTCTCGGACATAGAGATACTTCAGAGGTCAGTGCAGGCCCTCACAGATGCCCAGGACTCTGCCGCAAGGCAGCATGCATTTTCCAGTCAGGGAAAACTTTCTTTTTTTTTGAGACAGAGTCTGGCACTGTTACCCAGGCTGGAGTGCAGTGGCACAATCTCGGCTCACTGCAAGCTCCGTGTCCCGGGTTCATGCCATTCTCCTGCCTCAGCCTCCCGAGTAGCTGGGACTACAGGTGCCCACCACCACGCCTGGCTAATTTTTTTGTATTTTTTAGTACGACAGGGTTTCACCGTGTTAGCCAGGATGGTCTCGATCTCCTGACCTCGTGATCCGCCTGCCTCGGCCTCCCAAAGTGCTGGGATTACAGGCGTGAGCCACCGTGCCCGGCCCTATTTTAACCAATTGTTTAAGTGTACAGTTTAGTGGCACTAAATATAGTCACATGGTTGTGCACTCACCACCATCATCCATCTCTAGAACTCTGCCATCATCCTAAGCTGAAACTCTGTACCCATGAAACAACTCCTCCCTCATTCCCCTCTACCCAGCTCCTGGCAACCACCAGTCTACTTTCTGTCCCTGTGCACTTGGGAGCATCACCTTTCTGGGACATCTGCAATGGTTCTCTGGAGGATTGTGTCTCCCCTTTTGTTAAAATTTATTTTCAGGCTGGGCGCGGTGGCTCATGCCTGTAATCCCAGCACTTTGGGAGGCTGAGGCGGGCGGATCACGAGGTCAGGAGATCGAGACTATCGTCGTCAACATGGTGAAACCCCGTCTCTACTAAAAATACAAAAAATTAGCCAGGCGTGGTGGCGGGCACCTGTAGTCCCAGCTACTCCGGAGGCTGAGGCAGGAGAATGGCCTGAACCTGGGAGGCGGAGCTTGCAGTGAGTGGAGATCGCACCACTGCACTCCAGCCTGAGTGAAAGAGCAAGACTCCATCTCAAGGAAAAAAAAATCTCTCTCTCTATATATAGATATATATGTATTTTCCTTTTCTTTCTTTCTTTTTTTTCTTTTCTTTTTTTCTTTTTTTGGTAGAGAAGGGGTCTCACTTCATTGCCCAGGCTGATGTCCAACTTC
>NW_020260824.1:0-9445 GCF_003255815.1 Theropithecus gelada
TGGGTTAAGGGCAGCAAGGCGTTGACCCAGCTCCTGCAGGGTTGCGGTTCCGGACAATACATGTAATTGTTGTTGAAATGCTTCGGAAATGTTTTGAGTGAGCTCTTGGATGTCCAAACTAATATTTTTATGGCCTACTAATAATTTTTGGATTTCGGTCCAATTCTGAGAGATATTAAAAGGCACAGGCGTTACACAAAATTGAGTGGAGTTCCAGTCACATTGCAATGTTATCCGAGTACTGAGGACAGTGAGCTGATCTCCAAGCCATGTCAAGGCTTGCTCCATGTTGTCCAATCCTTCAGCAAGTTGAGAATCAATGTTTCGTTGTTGAAGCCATAACCGGTGAGATTGCTTGTGCCATTGCTGCACAAATTCAGCATTTTGTATGCTTTGATGTAGAGCGAGCCCTGCTACGGCCGCAGTGGAGGCGATGGCGACAAGGCTCATCACTGAGGCAATTATAAGTCCAAGGGCACGGCGGGTTCGCTGGAGAGAAGTCCAAATATAAGTCTCAAGAGGTGATGCCCCCCACGGTCGCATAAGGTTAACAGGTAGCCAAATTTCCTTACGAGCCCTGAGAATATAAATATCCCCAGTAAAGTTGTGCCACCACTAATGATTGAGGCAAGACAAAAATGTACACGTATCTGTACAATTAACAATCCCTGTATCATTATCCCATGTCAAATTCCCCGCTAATAATAGGTAGGGCTTCCGGACACAAGCAATAATATATTGGGAGGTATTCCGATATAACTGAATATGAAAGGAGTTATTCGGGTTAGAAAGATTAAGGGACATATTCCCCACAAAAGTGCTAATGGCATCGCCTGCAGCTAACGACTTCCAAAGATGACTCTGTACTTGTAAAGAGTGTCTAAGATGAGGCATAGGTGGCGACAGGCCTCCTTCACGCCATACCAAGGTTTCATTACCGTTAGCAGCAATACTTTTATTTACCCGGTGCCATTTCAAAGGTTTGTGACTAAATTTTGTTTGAAAATCACCATGCACACTCCAATCAGTTACTTGCATCCCATTGTATTCTAATAAAATCTGGGGTTTAGTTCCCCGACAGTGTTGCCACTCCAGCACCTCAATATTAGGGGAAACCTCTGGGATAGGACAAAAAGGTAAAGAACTGGGAATAGTCTCATTACTGTATACAGTATGATTATACTGAAAGCTTCTAGTTACAATAATAACAGTATTAGCAGCCACATGACTATGATTATAGCAAACAGCCCAGGCTTCATGCGATTTTTGGAGACAATGAGGACTATTTCCCATGCATATTGGAAGTCCTTCCACTCCAAATTGGTATGTGCTGTTTATGATTCCCGTTTCCCGTTCTATATTGTCCTTGTCCATATAGGGGGACGGCATCCAAGTAGTGTCATTGGTGAAAACCTTAATTTCCGCCTCCCCCCAGGCGACTCCCTGATACAAGGGTGGAAAGGGAATATAAGTCCAATATTCATAAAAAGCCTCACTAAGGGAAATAAGTCCCCTGCCGAGGCACATCCAACAAAGGAAGAAATGCATGCTGAATCCAGTTTTCTTTTCAACAGGGTTTCAATCATCTTATAGGAAACCACTCAGGTCTGCTCCCTCTAAGGACAAGAGCATAGCCCCGTCCCTGTTTTAGAACTTGCCCTTGAACATACTTACCTTCTTCATTAGGATACCAAACCCTTAAATTGTCAGTGGGGACTATCACCGAGGGAGGTGAGGAAAGATGGGTTATGGCAGCAGAGTCTTGCAATTGTCTCCATTGATTCAAAAAATTTAAGGTAAAAAGAACCTTCAGAATCTGGTTTCTGGGGGACTCATTCCCCCTTTTTGTTTTTGCAGTTGAGTTTTTAAGGTTAAATTTGCATGCTCAATGATGGCTTGACCTTGACTGTTGCCCGGGATACCGGTGATATGCTGAATATTGTATTGCTGTAAGAAAACTTGTAATTTACGAGAGACGTAGGCAGGGGCATTATCAGTTTTAAGTATAAGAGGAATGCCCATGATGGCGAAACAAGCTAAGAGATGTGTAATAACAGAATCAGCTTTCTCAGATGGCAACGGAATTGCTCATTGAAAATGAGAAAAGATATCAGTGGTATGATGAACATACTTTAATCGTCCAAAAGAAGGGACATGTGTGACATCCATTTGCCAAATCTGATTAACTTGAGTACCTTGTGGATTAACCCCAGGATGGAAGGATGGAATGCTCAAAGGAGCACAGGAAGGACAAGCTCGAATAAGAGAACGAGCTTGTTTACGAGTTAAATGAAACCGTCGTTGAAGGCCAGAACTATTAGTGTGATGTAGAGCATGTTCTTGTTCTGCAGCCTGCAGGTGGCCAATTAAGAGCGAATCAATCTGAGTATTACCATGAACTAATGGTCCAGGAAGTTGAGAATGAGAACGAAGATGAGTGATGAATAAAGGAGCTCGACGTTGGCTCAAAGTAGAGGATAACAAAGAAAAGAGTTTTTGAAGAGAAGTAGCACAAAGAGGTAAAGTGGCCTGAGAAATATAAGAAGTAACATAAACGGCATATTGAGAATCACTAACAATGTTACAACTAGTAGTAGGGAAATCAAGTAAGACCATGAGAATAGCAAACAGTTCTCCCTGTTGCACCAAGGGATAAGGATAAACTGTAACTCGAGATTGATGAACACTCCAATATCCAGCCTTACCATTGCTACTAGCATCAGTAAAAAAGGTAGGACCTTGAACAGGAAATACAGAAATTGGTGAGAAAGGCAACACAGAATGTTGCCTAAAAAATGAAAAGATCGGAGACTTAGGATATTGGGTAGAAAATTGTCCAACAAATGAAGCGCAAGCAACTTGCCAAGAATCAGAAGTTGCAAGAAGATAAGTAATCTGACTATGAGTGAATTGAGAGATAATTAAGGAAGGATCTCCTCCCCAAAGTTGTCGACAGTGATGCCGTCCTTTGATGATCAGTTCAGCTAAACGGTCGATATAAGTAGTCAAGCGTTTAGATGTTTTATTGGACAAAAAGATCCATTCTAGCGGCCTGCAGGGGCCTTTGAAAACAGTATGCTGAGAATAGATAGGGCTCAAGGACAGTATCTCCAATTGAACTTTTCATGAACTCCCGTAGGTGCCAAGAAGGTGGGCAGATAAGGAAGAGCATAGAAACAAGGAACTGAGTAGAAGGTTACATGTGGGAAAAGAAAGTTTGTTTTGCATTGCATTCTTTCTGCTGACGTGGGGTTTATGGAGTATAAATAAAGTGAGGCGGAGGCTCTGAGTGCGGCCGCCATGTTCTCTGTGTGTCTTTGTCTTTTGTGTGTTCTTTCATTCTCCACCACCCCCGGCACGGTCCCCAACAAGTGGCGCAGCGAGCAGGGTCATAAGTGAGTAGGGGAGAACAAGAAGGGGAACCCCCTAGGGGCGGGTAAGGCCCAGATCTTGTTAAGGGGAACCTTCTTAAGCTTTCATTATGGGGAATTCCATCTCTCTGGCCTCAGAATATTTACGGCTGTTTCAAGGACTGTTGCTGTCTATAGGAGTGGAAGTAAAAGAAAAAGACTTTGAAGCGATTGTTTACCCATGTTGAACAACATTGTTACTGGTTTCAGTATCAGACTAAAGTGCAGCTGAATCGCAGAGAATGGTTACAGGTAGTAAAAACTCTGCTTAGAGCTCTCCAGTTAGGGGATATTATGCCTCTAAAATTGTGGACCTTGTGTGACTCTATCACTCAGACATTAGAGTTACTTGAGACTGATTCAGAGTGTGGTAATGTGGCCACAGGAGGAAAGGTATCTGAGGATTTGAAAAAATAAAATAAAATAAAATAAATCTGAAATGGAGCCCATTTGTGCCAGGATAACAGAGGATGGGGGGGTAGCAAAAGGGGGAGAAGAGAAAAAGCCAGCTCTTCCTTCTTCTAAGGGAAATTCTGACATGCAGTGTATTATGGAAATGCTTCAACAAATATTACAGATATATTCTTCTAATTCACCTTTGCGAGCTTTCCCTGTTTCTTTTCCTTCTGCCCTGTTAAAAGAGGATTTTCCAGAGCCTCCAACCCCCCGGCTTCCTTATCTTTACCTTTGTTTGGCAAAGTTGAAGCCCTGTTCACATCAGACATACTTTAAATTTATACTAAACATCTGTTTAATATGTCAAAACCAGTGTATATGTATATCTTATTGTTTGTTAAAATATTATGAGTATTTCGCGGATCACGAGGTCAGGAGATCGAGACCTTCCTGGCTAACACGGTGAAACCCCGTCTCTACTAAAAATACAAAAACTTAGCCGGGCGTGGCGGCGGGCGCCTGTAGTCCCAGCTACTCGGGAGGCTGAGGCAGGAGAATGGCGTGAACCCGGGAGGCGGAGCTTGCAGTGAGCTGAGATCCGGCCACTGCACTCCAGCCTGGGTGACAGAGCCAGACTCCGTCTCAAAAAAAAAAAAAAAAAAAAAAAAAAATATTATGAGTATTTCAATAGTCAATAAGCACATTAATATTAACTATTAATATTAATATAGTATTAATAACCCCAGCTAGGAAATTGTTATGTTATAGGGGTGCATAGGTTCCACCAATTTACACTCCAAACAGAAGTTGAGTATTCGAGTTGCTTAACACATTAACTACCTCTTGATATTTTCTGTGTTTTTAAATTTTAACCATTGTATTATGTATGTATGATTCTTAATTTGGTATTAATATACATATTTCCTAGTGAGTAATGATGTTAGACATATAGGTTTATTGTCATTTCTTTGTTCTGCTACTTTTGGTTGGGTTATTTACCTTTTCCTATTAATATGTTGGGATTCTTTATATTTGGGGATATGAGTATTATTATATATTATATATACTTTTAATTAAAAAAAAATTTTTAAGGAGCTGGATCTGTTTCCAATTA
Organism: Theropithecus gelada; assembly: GCF_003255815.1. Classification (NCBI taxonomy): domain Eukaryota; kingdom Metazoa; phylum Chordata; class Mammalia; order Primates; family Cercopithecidae; genus Theropithecus; species Theropithecus gelada. The sequence goes on from NW_020260824.1 coordinate 4,921, forward strand.
TTTGTGCTTCTTTTGCTCCTAATGCTCAGTTTTCAAATGGTGGCAATAATGTCCAATTTAATGCCTTACAAATTAAATTTTTAAAAAAGAAATGAAAGCTGCCATTTCTAACTATGGACCTCAACCTCCTTTTATCCTTGGTCTTCTTGATATTTTTCATCAGAAAATTTGATGATTCCTATAGACTGGGAGACTTTGGGGAAGGCTTTTCTTGATCGTTCTCAGTGGTTACAATTGCACAGCTGGTAAATGAACAAAGCACATGTACAGGCTAGGAAAAATGTTATGTGTGATCCCCCTGGACCCACTGAGGAACAACTCACAGGCACGGGCCAATATGCTACTCTTAATGCTCACACTGGTTTAGACGATGTTGCCCTTACTCAAATCAAGATTTTGTTTTTAAGGGCCTGAAATAAGGTAGAGATAACAGGAAAATCTTCCCTTTCCTCTGTGAAGATTTTACAGGGCACAAATGAACCATATCTATATTTCGTAGCCCGTCTTCAGGATGCTGTCTTCAAAATTGTGGGTGCTGGCCTTGCTTCAAAAATTTTGTTACAAACATTGTCTTTTAAAAATGCTTATGCTGACTGTTAAAAATTGTTAAAATCGTTAAAGGCCAATGGGGCCAATTTAGATAAATATATTAAAACTTGTGTTAGTGTTGGAGGGGCTATTTATAATGCTCAATTATTTGCTGGAGCTTTGTTTAAAGCCTTAAAAGGAAATAACAAACAAGGTGTTTGCTTTCAGTGTGGTAAACCTAGACATTTCAAAAAAGAATGTCATAAAAACTGAACACTTTTATCCCTCAAGGCAGAAAGCTGCCTTCAGAGGTGTACAAATGTTGTGGTAAAGGTTGACATTAGACAAATAAATGTCGTTCCAAAACTGATAAAAGTAGAAATTTACTGTCTCCTCTCCTGGGAAACGGGAGCCGGGGCCCACAGGCTTGGGGCCCCAACAATTACAATACAAGTCTACTACAATATTCAGTGAGCAATGACCTACAACATTAAGGAATAAATTCAAGTCCTCCTTAAGGATCCCACACCTTACCCCAGTTTCTCAGCTTTATGCGGCAACTAAGCAGAGCGCCGTTGCTGACTTAGCTATTACTCAGCCTTATACTTTGTCTCCTAATAGAGGAGTATATAAATTAGCTATTAGAGTGTGTGGCCCTTTGCCAAAAGGACATGATGTTACTAATAAAATTCTTATTATGGTTCAAGTCACAATTTATATGCCTAGAGGCAGGGGAACGTATTCTCAATAGGGAGGGTTTGGTAGCACAGAAAAAACTGTTTTTTGGGAAACTTTAGTTTCTAATCAAAAGCCCGTATGGTCATTGCACATTAATGAAATAGTTTTTAAAGGGTGAATATGTCTATTATTTGTTTAAATTAGTGGCCTATACAATGGGAAAAAAGACAAGTTTCAGTTATACTCACTAGCTTGGGTGCTGCTTCTGTGGTTTATCAAGACGTAGAACCTTTAACCTGTGTCGGTCCTAAAGGTCAACAAGGTCAAGTGTTTTTTTTATTTTTATATTGTTCCTATCAATATTAATTTTTGGGAACAAGATCTTTCACAACAATTTGCTGCTTTTTTAAACATTCCTCATATTTCCTCAGCTGCCAAAAATATGATGTTCAAAATGGGCTACAATCCTTTAAACTCATAGCCACCACTCCTATTTAGGTGAAACAGTGACCATTATTTAAAGAAATACTTAGGACTTTAAAAGAGTAAGTCAAAAAACAAATGGCCGAGAGGAATCTAAAGCCACGTACTTCTGCATGGAATTCTCGTCTTTGTCTTGTCTTAAAACTATAAATGTTTACATTTAACCTAGGGAAAGTTTACAGCCCAGTCTTCCTAATCCTGCCATTATCCCACAAAGTTAAAACCAGAGAAAAGCAGCAAGATGCTTTTGTATCATTACAAACTCAGCTTTCTTTCTACTCAATATTGCCACAGAAAAAATTTAACTGGATTTTCTTATTCAATATTTAGGTTATACCCTGGGGGCACAAAATATTCGACCCCAAAAAATTCAAATTCGACGTGATCATTTAAAAACATTACATGATTTTCAAAAGCTTCTAGGAGACATTAATTGGATGCATCCTGTTTTAAGAATACCAACATATCAGTCATAACATCTTTTTTCTATTCTAGAAGGAGACAGTCACTTGGACAACTCACGCCATTTAACTCCTTTGGCTTTACAGGAACTCCAGCTTGTTGAAGAGCAACTTCAAAAGGCCCTTCCTTTTGTTTATTTCATACTTTACCTTCTCCCACAGGAATGATTCATCAAATTAATCGACCACTAAAATGGATCCTTTTGTCCAATAAAATATCTAAACGCTTGGCTACTTATATCGATCGTTTAGCTGAACTGATCATCAAAGGACGGCATCACTGTCGACAACTACGGGGAGGAGATCCTTCCTTAATTATCTCTCAATTCACTCATAGTCAGATCACTTATCTTCTTGCAACTTCTGATTCTTGGCAAGTTGCTTGCGCTTCTTTTGTTGGACAATTTTCTACCCAATATCCTAAGTCTCCGATCTTTTCATTTTTAAGGCAACATTCTGTGTTGCCTTTCTCACCAATTTCTGTATTTCCTGTTCAAGGTCCTACCTATTTTACTGATGCTAGTAGCAATGATAAGACTGGATATTGGAGTGTTCATCAATCTCGAGTTACAGTTTATCCTTATCCCTTGGTGCAACAGGGAGAATTGTTTGCTGTTCTGATGATCTTACTTGATTTCCCTACTACTGGTTGTAACATTGTTAGTAATTCTCAATACGCTGTTTATGTTACTTCTTATATTTCTCAGGCCACTTTACCTCTTTGTGCTACTTCTTCTCTTCAAAAACTCTTTTCCTTGTTATCTTCTACTTTGAGCCAACGTCGAGCTCCTTTATTCATCACTCATCTTCGTTCTCATTCTCAACTTCCTGGACCATTAGTTCATGGTAATACTCAGATTGATTCACTTTTAATAGGCCACCTACATGCTGCAGAACAAAAATATACTCTACATCACACTAATAGTTCTGGCCTTCAACGACGGTTTCATTTAACTTATAAACAAGCTCGTTCTCTTATTCGAGCTTGTCCTTCCTGTGCTCCTTTGAGCATGCCATCCTTCCATCCTGGGGTTAATCCATGAGATGTCCCTTCTTTTGAACAATTAAAGTATGTTCATCATACCATTGATACGTTTTCTTATTTTCAATGGGCCACTCCGTTGACATCTGAGAAAGCTGATTCTGTTATTACACATCTCTTAGCTTGTTTTGCCATCATGGGCATTCCTCTTATACTTAAAACTAATCATGCCCCTGCCTATGTCTCTCGTAAATTACAAGTTTTCTTACAGCAATACAATGTTCAACATATCATCGGTATCCCGGGCAACAGTCAAGGTCAAGCCATCATTGAGCGTGCAAATTTAACTTTAAAAACTTAACTATTAAAACAAAACAAAAAGGGGGAAATGAGCCCCCCAGAAACCAGATTTTGAAACCAGATTTTGAAGGTTCTTTTTACCTTAATTTTTTTGAATCAATGGAGACAATTGCAAGATTCTGCTGTCGTAACCCATCTTTCCTCACCTCCCTTGGTGATAGTCCCCACTGACAGTTTAAAGGTTTGGTATCCTAATGAAGAAGGTAAGTATGTTCAAGGGCAAGTTCTAAAACAGGGACGGGGCTATGCTCTTGTCCTTACAGGGAGCAGACCTGAGTGGTTTCCTACAAGATGATTGAAACCCTGTTGAAAAGAAAACTGGATTCAGCATGCATTTCTTCCTTTGTTGGATATGCCTCGGTGGGGGACTTATTTCTCTTAGTGAGGCTTTGTATGAATATTGGACTTATATTCCCTTTCTGCCCTTGTATCAGGGAGTCGCCTGAGGGGAGGCGGAAATTAAGGTTTTCACCAATGACACTACTTGGATGCCGTCCCCCTATATAGACAAGGACAATATAGAATGGGAAACGGGAATTATAAACAACATATATCAATTTGGAGTGGAAGGACTTCCAATATGTATGGGAAATAGTTCTCATTGTCTCCGAAAATCGCATGAAGCCTGGGCTGTTCGTTATAATCATAGTCATGTGGCTGCTAATACTGTTATTATTGTAACTAGAAGTTTTTAATATAATCATACTGTGTATAGTAATGAAATTATTCCTAGTTCTTTACTTTTTTGTCCTATTCTAGAGGTTTCTCCTAATATTGAGGTGCTGGAGTGACAACAATGTCGGAGAACTAAACCCCGGATTTTATTAGAATACAATGGAATGTAAATAACTGATTGGAGTGTGCACGGTGATTTTCAAATAAAATTTAGTCACATACCTTTGAAATGACACTGGGTAAATAAAAGTATTGCTGCTAACAGTAATGAAACCTTGGTATGGCGTGAAGGAGGCCTGAAGTACAGAGTCATCTTTGGAAGTTGTTAGCTGCAGGTGATGCCATTAGCACTTTTGTG
>NW_020260825.1:0-3821 GCF_003255815.1 Theropithecus gelada
ACGGAATACAGATGTAACTCTGTGAGATGAATTAACAGAACACTAAGGAGTTTCTCAGAAAGCTTCTTTCCAGATTAGATCGGAGGATAATTCTTTTTTCACCATAGCCCTCTATGGGCTTCCAAATATCACTTTGCCAATTCCACAAGAACTGTCTTATCGAAAGGCTTCTTGAGGGTAAAGCTGTAACTCTGTGAGATGATTTCACACAACACAAAGAAGTTTCTCAGAAAGCTTCTTTCTCTTTCTTATCGGAGGATATTTCCTTTGGCCCTATAGTCTTCAAAGGGATCTGAAATATCTGTTGTCACATTCCACAGAAATAAGGCTAGCAAAGAGATCAACGAAATACAGATGTAACTCTGTGAGATGAATTAACAGAACACTAAGTAGTTTCTCAGAAAGATTCTTTCCAGATTTCATCGGAGGATATTTCCTTTTTCACCATAGCCCTCCATGGGCTTCCAAATATCACTTTGCCAATTCCACAAGAACTGTCTTAGCGAAAGGGTTCTTGAGGGGAAGGCTGTAACTCTGTGAGGTGATTTCACAGAACACAAAGAAGTTTCTCAGAAAGCTTCTTTCTCTTTTTTATCGGAGGATATTTCCTTTGGACCTATAGTCTTCAAAGGGATCCGAAATATCTGTTCTTAGATTCCACAGAAATAAGGCTAGCAAAGAGATCGACGAAATACAGATGTAACTCTGTGAGATGAATTAACAGAACACTAAGCAGTTTCTCAGAAAGCTTCTTTCCAGATTTCATCGGAGGATATTTCCTTTTTCACCATAGAACTCTATGGGCTTCCAAATATCACTTTGCCAATTCCACAAGAACTGTCTTAGCGAAATGCTTCTTCAGGGGAAAGCTGTAACTCGGTGAGATGATTTCACAGAACACAAAGAAGTTTCTCAGAATCCTTCTTTCTCTTTGTTATCGGAGGATATTTCCTTTGGACCTATAGTCTTCAAAGGGATCCGAAATATCTGTTCTCAGATTCCACAGAAAAAAGGCTAGCAAAGAGATCCACGAAATACAGATATAACTCTGTGAGTTGAATTAACGGAACACTAAGCAGTTTCTCAGAAAGCTTCTTTCCAGATTTCATCGGAGGATATTTCTTTTTTCACCATAGCCCTCTATGGACTTCGAAATATCACTTTGCCAGTTCCAGAAGAACTGTCTTAGCGAAAGGCTTCTTGAGGGGAAAGCTGTAACTTTGTGAGATGATTTCACAGAACACAAAGAAATTTCTCAGAAAGATTCATTCTCTTTGTTATGGGAGGATATTTCCTTTGGCCCTATAGTCTTCAAAGGGATCCGAAATATCTGTTGTCAGATTCCACAGAAATAAGGGTAGCAAAGAGATCCAAGGAATACAGATGTAACTCTGTGAGATGAATTAACAGAACACTAAGCAGTTTCTCAGGAAGCTTCTTTCCAGATTTCATCGGAGGATATTTCCTTTTTCACCATAGCCCTCCATGGGCTTCCAAATATCACTTTGCCAATTCCACAAGAACTGTCTTAACGAAACGCTTCTTGAGAGGAAATCTGTAACTCTGTGAGGTGATTTCACAGAACACAAAGAAGTTTCTCAGAAAGCTTTTTTTCTCTTTCTTATCGGAGGATATTTCCTTTGGCCCTGTAGTCTTCAAAGGGATCCGAAATATCTGTTCTCAGATTCTACAGAAATAAAGCTAGCAAAGAGATCCACGAAATTCAGAGGTAACTCTGTGAGATGAATTAACAGAACTCTAAGGAGTTTCTCAGAAAGCTTCTTTAAAGATTTCATCGGAGGATATTTCCTTTTTCACTATAGCCCTCTATGGGCTTCCAAATATCACTTTGCCAATTCCACAAGAACTGTGGTAGCGAAAAGCTTCTTGAGGTTAAACCTGTAAATCCGTGAGGTGATTTCACAGAACACAAAGAAATTTCTCAGAAAGCTTCTTCCTCTTTGTTATTAGAGGATATTTCCTTTGGCCTTATAGTCTTCAAAGGGATCCGAAACATCTGTTCTCAGATAACACAGAAATAAGGCTAGCAAAGAGATCCACGAAATACAGAGGTATCTCTGTGAGATGAATTAACAGAACACTAAGCAGTTTATCATAAAGCTTCTTTCCAGATTTCATCTGACGATATTTCCTTTTTCACCATATAACTCTACGGACTTCGAAATATCACTTTACCAGTTCCACAAGAACTGTCTTAACGAAAGGCTTCTTGAGGGCAAAGCTGTAACTCTGTCAGATGATTTCACAGAACACAAAGAAGTTTCTCAGAAAGCTTCTTTCTCTTTGTTATCGGACGATATTTCCTTTGGGCCTATGGAATTCAAAGGGATCCGAAATATCTGTTCTCAGATTAAACAGAAATAAGGCTAGCAAAGAGATCCACGAAATACAGATGTAACTCTGTGAGATGAATTAACAGAACACTAAGCAGTTTCTCAGAAAGCTTCTTTCCAGATTTCATCTGACGATATTTCCTTTTTCACCATAGAACTCAATGGGCTTCCAAATATCACTTTGCCAATTCCAAAAGAACTATCTTAGCGAAAGGCTTCTTGAGGGGAAAGCTGTAACTCTGTGAGGTGATTTCACAGAACACAAAGAAGTTTCTCAGAAAGCTTCTTACTCTTTCTTATAGGAGGATATTTCCTTTGGCCCTATAGTCTTCAAAGGGATCCGAAATCTCTGTTCTCAGATTCCACAGAAATAAGGCTAGCAAAGAAATCCACGAAATGCGGATGTAACTATCTGAGTGGAAGTCACACATCACAGAGCAGTTTCTCAGAAAGGTTCTTTCCAGATTTCATCGGAGGATATTTCCTTTTTCACCATACCCCTCTATGGGCTTTCAAATATCACTTTGCCAATTCCACAAGAACTGTCTTAGCGAAAGGCTTCTTGAGGGAAAAGCTGTAACTCTCTGAGATGATTTCACAGAACACAAAGAAGTTTCTCAGAAAGCTTCTTTCTCTTTGTTATCGGAGGATATTTCCTTTGGCCCTATAGTCTTTGAAGGGATCCGAAATATCTGTTCTCAGATTCCACAGAAATAAGGCCAGCAAAGAGATCCACGAAATGCAGATGTAACTCTGTGAGATGAATTAACAGAACACTAAGCAGTTTCTCAGAAAGCTTCTTTCCAGATTTCATCGGAGGATATTTCCTTTTTCACCATTGCCCTCTATGGGTTTCCTAATATCACTTTGCCAATTCCACAAGAACTGTCTTAGCGAAAGGCTTCTTGAGGGGAAAGCTGTAACTCTGTCAGATGATTTCACAGAACACAAAGAAGTTTCTCAGAAAGCTTCTTGCTCTTTGTTATCGGAGGATATTTCCTTTTGCCTTATAGTGTTCAAAGGGATCTGAAACATCTGTTCTCAGATTCCACAGAAATAAGGCTAGCAAAGAGATCCACGAAATACAGAGGTAACTCTGTGAGATGAATTAACAGAACACTAAGCAGTTTCTCAGAAAGCTTCTTTACAGATTTCATCTGACGATATTTCCTTTTTCACCATAGAACTCAATGGACTTCGAAATATCACTTTACCAGTTCCACAAGAACTGTATTAACGAAAGGCTTCTTGAGGGCAAAGCTGTAACTCTGTGAGATGATTTCACAGAACACAAAAGAGTTTCTCAGAAAGCTTCTTTCTCGTTCTTATCGGAGGATATTTCCTTTGGCCCTATAGTCTTCAAAGGGATTCGAAATATCTGTTCTCAGATTCCACAGAAATAAGGCTAGCAAAGAGATCAACGGAATACAGATGTAACTCTGTGAGATGAATTAACAGAACACTAAG
>NW_020260826.1:0-3820 GCF_003255815.1 Theropithecus gelada
TAAGTTAATTTGAAAGGCAGTCTAGGCCACAATGACTGCAATTCCTGAATAAATTGTAGGTCCTGTGCTGGGCTCAGAGCCAGTGGATTGGGGTGGATATGACCAGTGAGATACCAGACAGGACAGCCAAGGGAGGACTTACTCCACCCCTCCCTGACCTCTGAACAGTGTAGTTTGCCGCTTCAAGATAAACTCCTTCTGCTAGAAGAAAAGAGAGGGAAGAGTAACAACTTTCTCACACAACCTGTGAACCAGCTCAGCCACAGTGAATTAAAGTGCCAAGCAGAGGCTTAAAGTCTACATTCAAGATGAAGTCCCCATTCATACAGCCCCTAGCTCCTGTATGATATTTTTAGACCTTCTCTAGACCAGAAGAGAACTCTCTTCTGTGAAGGGAGACCCAGTCCTGGCAGGATTCATCACCAGTTGCCTAAGGAGCCCTTGGGCCTTCAATAAAGATAAGCAGTAGCCAGGCAGTAATTGTCATGGGCTTTGGGTGAGGCCCAGCACCGTGCTTGCTTCAGGTGTGACCCAACACATTCCCAGCTGTGGTAGCCATGGGGACAGACGTCTGCTTGAGGAAAGGAGAGAGAAGAGTTAAAATAACTTTATCTTGCAACCCGAGAACTAGCTCAGTCACAATAAAATAAAGCACTAAGCACAGTCTTAAAGTCCTCAATTTCAGGCCTTAGTTCCTGGATGGCATTTGTAGAACCGCCCTGGGCCAGAAGGGAGACTGTTACTCTGAAGGGAGAGTCCCAGGCCTGGCAGGCTTCATTATCTGCTTACTAATGGGTCCTTGGGCCTTGGATAAGCATCAGCCTAGCTAGGCAGTAGTAACTGTGGGCCTGGGGTGGTGGTGACCACAGGGAGAGACACCAGGTTGTGGTAAAAAAGAAGGAAAAATAAAGAGACTTTGTCTTGCAACTTGGTTACCAGCTCAGCCACAGTGAAATAAAGCACCAGCCAGACTCCCATAGTTCCTGATTCCAAGCCCTAGCTCCTGGAAAGACCCATCCTGAGCTGAAAGGGAACCTGCTCCCATGAAGAGAAAGACCCAGTCTTGGCAGGATTCATCAACTGCTGACTAATGAGTCCTTGGGCTTTGAATAAACATTGGTGACAACCAGACAGTAGTTGCCATGGGCCTTGGGTGAGGCCCAATACTATGCTGGCTTTAGGTGTGACCCCATGAATTCTCAGTAGTGACGGTCATGGGGAGAGACTCCTTTCGCTTGAGGAAGAGAGGAAAGAGTAAAAAGAACTTGGTCTTGACATTTGGGTACCAGCTCTGTCCCCACAAAACAAAACATGAAGTAGATTCCTAAAGTTTCCAGGCCCTAGTTCCTGGAAAGTATTTGTAGACACATCCTTGGTCAGAAGGGAACCTTCTGACCTGCAGGGAAAGGCCCAGTACTGGCATCCTCTACTCCAGTCTGTTTCCGTGATATCTGTGCTCATGATACATTGATGCAGCTTTTTATTTATTTATTTATTTTTATTTTTTTAATTGCTTGATAACGTTTAGGTCAGCTATTGCCCTTAACTCTATTTTGAGTCTGTTCATAATAGAGTCAAAATAGAGTCAGGCCATAGGTCAAGGGCAAAAGCTCAGTCACTCAATTTTATATTAAGTGTACTTTTATTGTGAATGTGTTTTATTTATTTTCTCATTAAAAAGTAATTGTTAGTTCACTATCCCTAATACATGTAATAGAAAACATGAAAGTCCCCAGCAGTAGCTCAGAAAGATCAGTCATAGCTTTACTCATATGATTTTTAATTTTAAAACATGTTTTATTAAGTGAACATACAAATACAATGTATAAAATGCTATCTGTGAATATATATTTGAGTACTTACTGAGGCCAGACACTGTTGCATTTATGAATATTAACTCACTTATTTATCATAACCTCAAGAGGTGTATACTTGTGTTTTGTCCATAAATTACCCCCCATTCTGGACTAATTGCATGTGCTTAACCATCATCATTTCCACCTTATCTTTCTTCTCCCAATTCCATTGTCGATCATTTAATTCTGCTGGGAAATAAAGCTGTTTAGGCCTTCCTCTCTTCTCTTTCTAATTCGTTGTTACTACGCAAATTCTGAATAGTATCTCTTTCAATGTCTCACTGCTCATTTTCCAAGTTTTCTCCCACCTCAGTTGGTAGCATGACTCAAGAAATTCCAGCCCTTGCATATACAAAATTTAGAATTTGAAAGTCTTTTTGCTCTTTAGCAGCAAGAAAATTTTGCTTTAGAAGCTGAAAACAACATAGACTGGTTTTCCCCTTTGGATTTCTGCTGTAAATTAAGCAAATTATACTTCAGTAATAGGAATGACTTTAACTCTCATTCAGAAATAAAACACAAAAGATTCAGGAAAAAACATTGCAAAGATTAGTATTTCAAGATATCTTATTGTATAGGTATTCCATGTACCAATGAAAATAGGCCGGGCGCTGTGGCTCACACCTATAATCCCAACACTTCGGAAGGCCAAGGCAGGCAGATCACCTGAGGTCAGGAATTCGAGACCAGCCTGACCAACATGATGAAACCCTGTCTCTACTAAAAATACAAAAATTAGCCTGGCGTGATGGCATGCACCTGTAATACCATCTATTCAGAAGGCTGAGACAGAAGAATTGCTTGAACCCAGAAGGCAGAGGTTGTGGTGAGCCAAGATGGTTCCATTGCACTGTAGTCTGGGAAACAAGAGCAAAACTCTGTCTCAAAAAACAAATAAATAAATAATGAAAATAATTGTAAATATATTAGCCATGTGCCTATCGTATTTATTAAAATTGCTTCATTTAAATTCTCCTGTAACTTCTTTTTCTTTTAATTTTTTATTATTTTAATACAGCTTCTTCTTTGTGTTTTTCTTATAACACCCATGTCAGCTATTAAGTTATGCTTGACCTCATAGCCTGACCCTGTTTTGACTCATACAAACTTTGACTTGAAAATTAAACCAAGTATTTCACATATGTCATAATACTAGAGTACTATAATTTTGAAAGTTTTGGAGGACTCAGAATGAGGGGCACATAATAGTATGGATCGCATTTACCAATTCTCCAATAAATTTGAATTTACTCAAAGAGTAAGTACTTTCCACAGGTCATAGCTAAAGAAAAGTTCATTGGTTTTTAACCCTCTTCTACTTTATGTGTAACCTCGCTTCTCATCCATTGCTCTTGTTTGTGATAATATATTATGCTTTCTTCTTCATATGTTATTCAGAAGTCAATAATATTCACTGCATACCACATTCTAAAAACAGAAGTCATACTGAAGTACATTTATCCTAGAATAAAGAACAAAATTGGAAGTTCCAGCACTTATTTTTGTCTTGTTTCTTAAATTTGAGCTATAAGCCAATTATTAATTTTAAATAAGTGGTATAATTAAACCCATCTGTCAAACAGAAGCATTATTATTTTGTGGCCTATGTTATAATAAAAGATCATAATAAAAATAAAAATAAAACAACACATAAATCAAGATACATTATCCTGCCTAGGGCTATTTTTCACCAATACTATTAAGAGAAAAAGGTATTTTCTTTCCTGTAACATACGGGTTTGTGGTGTCTCTTTTTAGTACTTAAGGATCATCTCTGAACAAACATAATTTCTTGTTATAAGCATTCAGATGAGGATAAAAGAGAAACAATGTCATTTGTGGCAGCCTCTTGTTGTCATTTTTTATTTTTATTTTTAAAAGTACTTAAGTCATATTTCCTAGTTCACATCTCCATTATCTAAAAATGTAGATGGCTCTAGTTCTATAATGTGTTGTCTCCTTTG
>NW_020260827.1:0-3819 GCF_003255815.1 Theropithecus gelada
ATTTTGCTCGTGAATGCAAGTTAACTGGACTCAGTTCAGCAATTTTAGCTGGAGTAGAGAATGGGTGGTGTGGATTGGGGGTAGGGAATGGGACTGGGAGGTGGGTGCAGTTTCTATTATAGCTCTAAGGCAGTCTGGGTTAGACCAACCAGCCCAGGTTAGGGGTGAGGGCTTCGAGTCACCCTGATACTGGTAAGAAATCCTTCAGTGGCCTTGGGAGAGAAACAACTCAGCTTACTTGAGAGATGTGCCAGAGCCCAGGGGAAAGCATCCACCATCCACAGGGAGCAAAAGAGGCCTCAAGGCCCGAAACACAGAATACCTGTTCAGGGAATGAGTGGCTGAAGGCCAAGGGAGAAACCGGTTTAGGCCTCACAAAAGACTTTGAGGTGCCTGTGACATTGGTGGTGCTTGATCAGGCGGTCTGCACCTTAAAAAGAACCACGCTTGACAATTCACTCTGAAGTCAGCACTGCATACACTCTAGAAAGACAGTGGCAGTCAGCGGGGAATTGTTTTTGCGAATGTTTAGGCTGTAAAGAAGAAATACCTGAATGAATAAGTGAGTAAACAAAAATCAAAGAGATAGGACATTTTCCAGAGGTATCCTGTGAGAGCTGTGTCCCTGTCTTTTCTCCAACCTTCAAAGACCAACTCCCTAACGAGAAAATGCTTGGATCAAGCCGGAGGCTGTTTGGGTACAACCTTCTAATTTCATTCCTTAGCTGTTACGTTGAATAAGTTGCTAAATCTATCTGTGCCTCAGCTTCCTCATTTGTGAGATGGGTCAAAACCAGTATCTTCTGTCTAGGAATATGAGTAAGGTTTAAATGAATATCTATCTATCTATCTATCTATCTATCTATCTATCTATCTATCTATCAATCAATCATCTATCTATCTATCTATCTGTCTATCTATCTATCATCTATCTGTATCTCTATCAATTATCTATTATCTATCTATCTATCATCTATCTATCTATCATCTATCTGTATCTCTATCAATCATCTATCTATCTATTATCTATCATCTATCTATCTGTCTATCTATCTATCTATCTATCTATCTATCTATCTATCTATCTATCTATCAATCATCTATCTACTGTCTTCCAGTATCATCAGGCACTATATAACCACTTTTGGTTAATGCTGGTCATTGTTGTTTTTTTTTCTGAGACTTTATATACAGTCACCAGGTCACTCTTAATCTCTCCTCTAAATATATGTCATCCAAATCCATCACGTCTCATCAACACTCAGTACAACCCTACAGGTGCCTCTTAATCCTCAGTCTCCCTGATTCAAACCTCAACTTGGATAATTTTCCATACTAACTATTTGAAAAGCGCAGCTATGCTCTAGTGATTTCCTTATTTTATCAGTTTTCAATCTAAACCCTTTTGCCCTACATTCAAGACTTCATTTCATTCTTTACTATGGAAATATATACACACACACACAGAACATATACATACACATATATACTTAGACACATACACATCTACATATATACTTAGACACATGCATGCACACACATGTACATATATACTTACACATACATACATGGATGTTCTTACATACACACACACATATATATATAGAGAGATGGAGTTTTGTTTGTTTTACATAAAAGGTAACTTAGCATTTATCTTATGTTACATTTCCTCTTAACTTTCTGTTTTTATGTATTGGGCTGGCTCATTTTTAAAACAGTGTCTTCCTGATATGCAGGTTTCTGGTTTTGTGCAGCTGTCCACCCCACTCTGCACGAGATCTCTGGTTTAGGTAAGATGGACTCAATCCCCTGCCCCTGGAAGGTGGAGTTTGATTTCTCTATACCGGTAATTTTACTTTCATTCCACTAATGGAGCCCTGTGCAGCTGTTAACAAGAATGGGCTGACTTAATAAAGGAAGACATGGCTAGTTAAGGGAAAGAAATGACATACACACATGCTAAATTACTACCAGCAGTTATTGACAGAGGCAGGAGGCATAATTTTGATCAGTGGGGTGTGGAGAACTTACAGGAAAGATTTCTTTGTTCTTGAAAAAGAGACACAGGGAAGAAACAGCTCTCCTTCTCTGTCTCCAGACTTTGCTGTATCAGACACAATGCACAGAGTTGCTGAAGCTCCCTTGTGGTTAGGGAAGACTTCCTGAGGACAGAGCCAAGGTGTGTAGGAGGCCAAGCCAGGGCTTTGAGGAATTCCACAGGGGTGGAATGCCTAGCGCTTGGACTGTTGTCTTGTGAAAATGCATTTCCTCAGCCTTGGAGTGGTTGTGGGGCCTTCTGTCACTTGCAGCTGAGCACCTCCTGAGGCAGCTCCTTTACTGTAGTCTCATTTGGTCTGCACGAGGGTCTCTTTCCAGCCTGAGCCTCATTGATAGTGGTGGTTCCATGTCACTATTATTAAGAGAGGATTCTTCTCAGACTCTTTGGTACCCTGGAATCCCTTGCTATATATTTTTGTGCTTTTCTCCACTGTTATGAGATTTTAATGCTGGATTGAGAGAAGCTGTATCATGGACAACCTAATGACGTTTTAGGCCAAAATTCCCATCACATTCTTCTCCTATGTGTCTGCATAAACAAATCCATACTTGTCCTTCATTTCCAAGGTCAGGCTTTACTGCCTCTGAGAAGCCTTCCTTTCCTATCCTCAGATAGAATTAAACCTCCTTTTGTGCTATTTTTTTCTTAGGAATACTTTGCTTTTTTTGTTGTGTAGCATCATTTATTAGACTAAACACTGTAATAAACTCTTTTCATATACACATCTCATTTAATCTCTAGGACAACTAGTTCATTTGGTGTAATTATTGACATTTTACAGGTGAGGAAATTGAAGCATGGAAAGGTTAAGTGACTTTCCCCAAATTACACAGCTAGTAAATAGCAGCGGTGGTATTTGCAACTAGGTCTATCTCACCTGAAAGCTTTACTCTTAATAACATGCTGTGTACTGTATCAAACAATTGAGCACTTACATGTGTTTCTCTGGTGAGCATCTTGAAGGTGAGCTGCTTGCTCACTCTCTACTACCTGAACTGTTTGCAGTCTTTGGCACATAGGAGACATGCAGGATGGGAATGTTGAACTCAGAAGGTTTGTTAGGCAGTGCTTTGGGCATCAACAGCTATGGGGGGGAAGGAGAAGGGTGTTTTAATTGTGTTGTCTTAGATTCTGTATTTTGTCTATTTGGCATCCACTCATTGTAGGGCCAATTGTATTAACTATGTGTTCTTATTTCTGTGTTCTCGATGCTTTGGTATTTAGGGACCTTATAGACCTGAGGAGAGGCTGCTTCTCCCAGGGCTAGCTAATTCCTAAGAACAATCACAATTTACCTATGAACACTCTTTTCACATGTAAATCGATCCATCCCAAGTTTATATCCCCTGCCACCTTCTTAGCTAATGCACCCACAAGCCCACATTTTCTCTGCCCCGAATCATCCCAGGGCCAGGTATCAATCAACTAGAAACCATTTCTATAACTGAAAGGCCACTAGAATGATTCAGATTAGCCAGTCCTAAACTGTTCATCCTACCCTGCCTTGCCTTCCCCACGGAAACCCCAGTGAAGGCCATGGCCTGGATTTTGTCTCATTCCTGCCTTCTCCTACTTGACCAAAGCCTAATGCTTTCCCCGTGGCCCTACATGGCATTTATTACACTCACAGATTCCTTGGGTGGCCTGCTGGCTGCTCTTACTGTACATCCCAAGCAAAATTCATTATTCTCATCATGGACACCTGCCCAGGCCCCTATACCTATAATCTAAGCACCATCCCTTCTACCTGGCAGCCCAGC
>NW_020260828.1:0-3819 GCF_003255815.1 Theropithecus gelada
GAAGGAAAAACTGGACCTCATTATGGATTTACTTTTGGGATACAATGATTATTCCAGAGGAAGGTACAAAGCCTGAGAAGCTTAAGTTATTTCAGTGTGTTTTATATTACTCACTTGCAAAAAGCAGGCTCATCAAACACAGGTGAGTTTCAACACATCTTGAATATGGCAGCATTTAAAGTCTTCAGACCAGGCATGGTGACTCATGCCCATAATCCCAGCGCTTTGGGAGGCCAAGGTGGGAGGATCCCTGAGGCCAGGAGTTTGAGACCAGCCTGTTAAGCAGAGCAAGACCCCATCTCTACAAAAAATAAGCACATTAGCTGTGTGTGATGGTGTGTTCCTATAGTTCCAGCTGCTTGGGAGGCTGAGGCAGGCAGATCGCCTGAGCACAGGAGTTGGGGGTTGCAGTGAGCTGTGATTGCACCACTGCACCTGAACCTGGGTGAGAGAGTGACACCTGTCTTAAAAAAAAAAAAAAAAAAAAAAATGAGTCTTCAAAGACCAGAAGATCTGTGATGTCACGTTGGGTGACTGACGGGCTGCAATGTTTGCAATGAATGTTTCCCATTTCTTCTTAGTTTATTAACTTACCATCCTTGGCAGTTTGGTGGGTTGGAGAAGGATATGGTGATGGCGGGAGTTACAATACATTACTTATAGGGGAAGACAGGCTTTTGAAAGGTTAATGCTTAAAAGTGAGAATGGAAAAGGGATGAGTGAATGAACAAGATGAAGTGAGAGGGAAGACGTAAAGGGAAAAGGAGAACAAGAAGCTCTTCTCTGCATGGCACCTGGGATGAATGGTTTCTGGGGACATCCCTGATGGCAATTTTGTGGAGAGGTGCAAAGATTTCTGTGGTAAGAAATGAGCTGTAGGCCCAGCGCAGTGGCTGACAGCTGTAATCCCAGCACTGTGGGAGGCCAAGAAGGGCAGATTACCTGAGGTCAGGAGTTCAAGACCAGCCTGGCCAACATGGAGAAACCTTGTCTCGACTAAAAATATAGAAATTAGCCGGGCGTGGTGGCAAGTGCCTGTAATCCCAGCTACTCAGGAGGCTAAGGCATGAGAATCGCTTGAACCCGGGAGGTGGAGGTTGCAGTGAGGGAAGATCACGCCATTGTACTCCAGCCTGGGCAACAAGAGTGAAACTCCATTTCATGGAAAACAAACAAACAAACAAACAAAAACAGAAAAATACCCAGGGGGTCTGCGCGCAGTGGCTCATGCCTGTAATCCCAGCACTATGGGAGGTGGAGGTGGACAGATCACGAGGTCAGGAGTTTGATACCAGCCTAGCCAACATGGTGAAACCCTGTCTCTACTAAAAGTACAAAAATTGAATGGGCATGGTGGCAGACGCTGGTAATCCCAGATACTTGGGAGGCTTGAACCCAGGAGATGGAGGTTGCAGTGAGCCGAGATGGCACCACTGCACTCCATCCTGGACAACAGCGCAAGACTCCACATCAAAATAAATAAATAAATAAAATTAAATGAAGAAGGAGGGGGAGGAAGAGGAAAAAAAAGAAGAAATAGCTAGGTGTGGTGGCTCAGGCCTGTAATCCCAGCAATTTGAGAGGCAGAGGAGGAGCAGGAGGAGGAAAGGAGGAAAGGGAAACAGCCAGGTCAGTGGTGGTGGCTGGTGACTTTGAGGAGGAGGAGGAAGAGGAGAAGGAGGAGGAGGAGAAAGAAATGGAGGAGGAGGAAGAAACAAACAGCCAGGCCTTGTGTAGTGGCTCATGCCTGTGAGGAGGCGAAGGAGGAAAATGAAATGGAGGAGGAGGAGGAAAAAGAAATGGAGGAAGAAAAAGAAAAGGAGGAGGAAAAAGAAATGGAGGAGGAGGAGGAAAAAGAAATGTAGGAGGAAGAGTAGGAAAAAGAAATGAAGGAGGGGGAGGAGGAGGGTAAAGAAACAGGAGGAGGAGGAGTAATTGGAGAAGGAGTAGGAGTGGGAGGAGGAGGAGTTGGAGGAGGAGGAGGAAGTGGATGAGAAGGAGGAGTTGGAGGAGGAGGAGGAATTGGAGGAGGAGGAGGTGGTGGGATTACAGGTGTGAGCCACTCTGCCTGGCTGGAAATCACATCTCATCATGAGATCTGGAGGGCACATACCCGAACCACAGTAGCCTTCAAGGGAAATTCCAGCACCTAGCTATTCTTGAGAAGTAAATTAGCAAGTTGATAAGAAGAAGGTAGTAATTGGCTGGGTGCACTGGCTCACACCTGTAATCCCAGCACTTTGAGAGGTCAAGACAGATAGATCAACTGAGGTCAGGAGTTCCAGATCAGTCTGGCTAACATGGTGAAACCCCATGTCTACTGAAAATACAAAAATTAGCTGGATGTGATAACAGATGCCTGTTTTCCCCACTACTGAGGAGGCTGAGGCAGGAGGATTGCTTGAACCTGGGAGGCGGATGGTGCAGCGGGCTTAGATTGGGCCATTGCTCTCCAGCCTGGGAGACAGAGCGAGACTCCATCTCAATAAAAAAAAAAAAAGAAAAAGAAAAAGAAAAGAAAAGGAAAAAGGTAATAATAGCTCAGAACAATAGCCACCCAAGTTGGTTAGAGCCACAAGATATTTGATCCCCTATAGAAAGTAAAGATAATATCTTGACAAATGTCCCTAAGTTGTTTTCAGAAGTTCAGATCTCCACAGGATGAAAAATGGTGACAGCTTTCCCTTCGACCTCAGATAAGGGTGAACTGAGGACTGAACTCTCACTGGCGTTCTTTGTTCCAAATTTCTTCCTGAGGGGCCCTGGAGGGAATCACACTCAGGCAAAAACTTAACACCCCTTCTGCTGACCTCAAGGTTTTAGATAAAGCTTTGTTTCCTAGTCAACTGTAAACTGAAGAAATATTTGAAATGGCCAGGCGTGGTGGCTCAGCCTGTAATCCCAGGACTTTGGGAGCCTGAGGCGGGCGGATCACCTGAGGTCAGGACTTTGAGGCCAGCCTGGTTAACATAGTGAAACCGTATCTTTGTTAAAAATACAAAAATTAGCTGGGTGTGGTGGTGAGCACCTGTAATCCCAGCTACTCAGGAGGCTGAGGCAGGAGAATCACTTGAACCAGGGAGGTGGAGGTTGCAGTGAGCCGAGATGGGGCCATTGCACTCCAGCCTGGGTGACAGGGAGAGACTCAAAAAAAAAAAAAGAAAGAAAGAAAGAAAGAAAGAAAAGAAAAAGGAAGGCATCTTCTCTGGCACCCTTTAGTGTTTTTTTTTCTTTGTTTTATTTTTTTGTTTGAGATGGGGTTTCGCTCTGTCACCTGGGCTGGAGTGCAGTGGCACAATCTTGGCTCACTGCAACCTCTGCTTCCCAGGCTTCATCAATGCTCCTGCCTCAGACTTTTATGTACCTGGGATGATAGGTGTGTGCGAGACCTCCGGGGTAATTTTTTTTTTTTTTTGTATTTCTTGTAGAGACAGTGGTCTCATTATGTTGTCCAGGCTGGTCACAACTCCTGGGCTCAAGTCATCCTCCTGCCTCCCCCTCCCAAAGTACTGGGATTGCAGGTGTGAGCCACCAAGCCCATCCTGAATTACTGATTTTTACATACTGTATAAACTTTTGCATCCTACTTGTTCTTACTTTTGTTAAATGTGGCCTAAAGCTGCCTCATAAACAGCGAACTATATCCTAATTTAAGCATGTAAGCATTTCACTAAAGGAATATACAAGTAAAATTTTAAAGAAAGAAAATAAGAAAAAGTGCATAAACATTTGGGAAAAAGCCTTTAGGCCTTGTCAGTTTGTAGAATGTATTTATTTTCACTATGCTGGGGACTCCATTTCCAGTATTAAGGTCCATTC
>NW_020260829.1:0-3818 GCF_003255815.1 Theropithecus gelada
GGAAGAGGATGATATTACTTTCTTTTTTTTTTTTTTTTTTTTTTTTTTTTGAGACGGGGTCTCTCTCTGTCGCCCAGGCTGGTGTGCAGTGGCCGGATCTCAGCTCACTGCAAGCTCCGCCTCCCGGGTTTACGCCATTCTCCTGCCTCAGCCTCCCAAGTAGCTGGGACTACAGGCGCCCACCACCTCGCCCGGCTAGTTTTTTGTATGTTTTAGTAAAGACGAGATTTCACCGTGTTAGCCAGGATGGTCTCGATCTCCTGACGTCGTGATCCGTCCGTCTCGGCCTCCCAAAGTGCTGGGATTACAGGCTTGAGCCACCGCGCCCGGCCCTCGGATGATATTACTTTCAACCCCTGCACCCTGCAATGCTCTCATGCTGCAACACCGACACCCAGCTGAACCTGACATGGGACCAGAGGTGCTGGCTGGGGGTGTTCATTGCTTCTCTTTTCTCCCTTGCCAGACTCAGTAGAGGAAGCTGAGACCAAGCAGCCGCAGGAACAAGGTGTGCCCGTGGCTCAGGCTTCCTCTGGTTATGAGCTGGGCCTTGGGGTAACGCGGGGGGTGGTGACAGAGCTGAGTACGGTGGGCATTGGATGCGACAGTCACCCCTCTGTGGTGCGGGCTGGGGGCTTGGAGGATGTCGCCTGAGGTGGGCCTGAACCTCCCGTCTACTCTGGCACTAGAGGCCGTGGGGTCCCACACTTCTTCCAATGAACATGCTGACCCCCGCCTGGTCCCCGACCGAGGTGGGGCATCCTTTCCACTGCTGGGGTCCACATATAGCTGTGGGTTCCTTCTTCATGATCTGGAGAAGCTGCAGTTCACCCTGTGCTCTGCCTCAGAGATGGGAGGCCACACTGCCCTCAGCGGGTAGCAGAATTCAGAGCCTTAGGTTTCAGGGGCCTCAACTGAGGTCCCTGAAGGGTCTGCTCCTTCCTGAGGGGCTGATTCAGGGAGGCCCTCCCGTCTCCACTCTGCGGCTCTGTCTCTTCCCCTCAGGGTCCACATGTGGACAGCCTGGTGATGTGGACGCACCAAGGGCTCTTGGAATTTCCCAGGGAATGGGATCCATCCCAGTACATTTGGGATGCAGGCACAAGGTTCCAGAGGAGGCCCGGGAAGCCAGTGGGGAAGGGAAGGCTGTTGTAGGTTTGCCTTAGGGAGGGGGTGGTTCCACCCTCTGCCAAAGTCTCTGGAGCAAAGGCACGTGGCTCTCCAGCTGCCCCGGAGGCCAGGGTAGTGGCTGGGAGGGGCCGTGTGCAGAGTGTGCCAGGCCGCACCCACAAATGGGGCTTGTAGGGTCCTCGGGTGGCAGAGACTGAGCATAGGAATGTGAGCTTCAGGCCACAGAAGCCACAAAAGGGTGAGTGGGTGATGGTGGGGCAGCACTTGGCCCCGGGTTAGGGAAGTCTCTTTAGTCTAGAACCAGAGGGTTGAGAGGATTTAGTCAAGTAATAGGTGGTGGATGAGGGGCTGGTGGTGGGGGAGGGGCTGGTGATGTAGCCTGTGTGAAGGCCCAGGGTTGAGGGAGTGGGGGTGAGTGAGCGAGGATGAGTGGGGTGTGAGTGGTGGTGAGCGGAGGTTTGATGGGGTGAGTGAATGGGAGTGTGAGCGGGGGTGAGTGAATGGGAGTGTGAGTGGGGGTGAGTGAATGGGGTGTGAGTGAACAGGAGTGTGAGCGGGGATGAGTGAGTGGGGTGAGTGAGTGAGAGTGTGAGCAGGGGTGAGTGAGTGGGGGTGAGTGAGCGGGAGTGTGAGCGGGGATGAGTGGGGTGTGAGCGGGGGTGAGTGAGCAGGGCTTATGCAGGGAGGTGCAGAGTTGGGAGCGGGTGGGTTGGGTGCTGGATGGTGAGAAGCTCTTCTGGAGAGCTAAGCAGGGCCTGGGGCCTCAGGCTGTGGCTTGGCCTTTTCCCCAAGAGCACTGGGGAGCCATGGAGTGCTATCGAACAGTCACTGCAGACTGAGCAGTGAAGGGACAGTAGGTGGGCAGGGCTGTCTGAAATCTAGGCCGCAGAGGATAGATGAGGAAGTTGAGTCCAGGAAAATGGCTGAGACGAGGGATACTGTTGAGTCCCCTCTGCCTTGCAGCGCTTTGTCATGGCATAGTGAGACCACTCAGAGGTGCCTCCTGTGGCCTGGACCAGGAGGGGCTGTGACGAAACCTGCCCATTTCCCAGCACAGGCCTGGCACCCACTCTTGGCCCTAGGAGGGATGAGATTTTGGAAAGGACCGTGTGAAGGGTTCCCGATCCCACACATCTGCCTAAGGAGGGTTGGGGGTTTCAGACCCAGGCTTCTTCCCCAGGGGCATTCTCTGACTGGAAGGAGACCCTCCAGGAACCCAGTGCCCCAGCCCCCACTGCAGCCTCCTGTTGCTCCTGGCACAACAGCCTGTGGCACCTCCTCCTACGAGGCCCTCCCTGGGGTGCTGGGGATTCAGACTTGGAAATGCAGGCCAGGGAACGGGGATCATGCTTCCCTGTCTCCCCACCCTGAGTTGAACGGTCAAGGAGACCGAGGACGGCGCTGATACCCCACATGCTACCTGGGGTCATTTTTGAGTCACTTTTGGTAGTTTGTGTCCTTCTAGGAGTGTGGCTGTTGTGTCTGGATGGTCTGATTTCTTGGTGTACAATTGTTCGTGGTGTTTTCATGGAATCCTTTTATTTCTGTCCGGTCGGCAATAATGTTTCCTCTTTCATTTCTGATTTTAGAAACTTGGGCTTTTAATTATTTATTTATTTATTTTTATTAGAGATGGGGTCTCATCATGTTCCCCCAGGCTGGTCTTGAATGCTGGCCTCAGCGATCCTTCCACTTCCGCCTCACAAAACGCTGGGATGACAGGCGTGAGCCATGGTGCTCAGTCTCTGATTTTAGTCATTTGTGTCCCGTCTTTCTTTTCTTGGTCAGTCTGGTGAAAGATTTGTCAATTGTGTTATTATCTTCAAAAAACCCACCTTCGGTTCTGTTGATTATGTCTTGTTTTTCCATTCTCTGTATTTTTACTTCCCATCTCCACTCTCACGTTTATTATTTTCTTCCTTTTATTTACTTTGCGTTTAGTTCTTTTTCTAGTTTCTCAAGGCGGAAGGTTAGGTTTTTGATTTGAGATTTTTCTTCTTTCTTTGAATGTAGACATTTACAGTTATAAATTTCCCTTTCAGCACTGCCTTAGCTGCATCTTGGAATTTTTGATACGCTGTGCTTTTTTTTTTTTTTTTTTTTAAGACAGAGTTTTGCTCTATTGCCCAGGGTGGGGTGCTGTCGTGCAATCTTGGCTCACTGCAACTTTTACCCAGATTGAAGCCATTCTCATGCCTCAGCCTCCCGAGTAGCTGGAATTACAGATGTGCACCCCCCCTCCCCGGCTAATTTTTGTATTTTTTTTTTTTTTTTTTAATAGAGACAGGATTTCACCATGTTTCCCAGGCTGATCTCAAACTCCTGGACTCAAGCGATCCTCCCGCCTCGACCTCCCACAGTGCTGGGATAAGAGGCGTGAGCCACCGCGCTGGCCCAGGCTGTGCATTTGTTTGCATTCTTCTCAAATTAGTTTTCGGTTTCCCTGATGGACTCTTTGACTCACTGGTTGTTTAGGAGTGTGTAATTTCCACATATTTTTGAATTTCCCACATTTCCTTCACTGTCGATTTCGAGTGTTCGTGCCAGTACAGCTGAAGAACACCTCTGCTTTGGTCTCAGTCCTTCTCCATTCACTGAGGCTCATTTTGTGGCCTGGCACATGGTCTGTCATGGGGAATATCCCATGGGTGCTCGAGAGGACTGTGTATTCAGCTGTTGTTGGGTGG
>NW_020260830.1:0-3816 GCF_003255815.1 Theropithecus gelada
ATGGTTGAACTAGTTTACAATCCCACCAACAGTGTAAAAGTGTTCCTGTTTCTCCACATCCTCTCCAGCACCTGTTGTTTCCTGATTTTTTAATGATTGTCATTCTAACTGGTGTGAGATGGTATCTCATTGTGGTTTTGATTTGCATTTCTCTGATGGCCAGTGATGATGAACATTTTTTCATGTGTCTGTTGGCTGCATGCATGTCTCCTTTTGAGAAATGTCTGTTCATATCCTTTGCCCACTTTTTGATGGGGTTGTTTGTTTTTTTCTTGTAAATTTGTTTGAGTTCTTTGTAGGTTCTGGATATTAGCCCTTTGTCAGATGAGTAGATTGCAAAACTTTTCTCCCATTCTGTAGGTTGCCTGTTCACTCTGATGGTAGTTTCTTTTGCTGTGCAGAAGCTCTTTAGTTGAATTAGATCCCATTTGTCAATTTTGGCTTTTGTTGCCGTTGCCTTTGGTGTTTTAGACATGAAGTCCTTGCCCATGCCTATGTCCTGAATGGTATTACCTAGGTTTTCTTGTAGGGTTTTTATGGTGTTAGGTCTAACATTTAAGTCTCTAATCCATCTTGAATTAATTTTCGTATAAGGAGAAAGGAAAGGATCTAGTTTCAGCTTTCTACTTATGGCTAGCCAGTTTTCCGAGCACCATTTATTAAATGGGGAATCCTTTCCCCATTTCTTGTTTCTCTCAGGTTTGTCAAAGATCAGATGGCTGTAGATGTGTGGTATTATTTCTGAGGATTCTGTTCTGTTCCATTGCTCTATATCTCTGTTTTGGTACCAGTACCATGCTGTTTTGGTTACTGTAGCTTTGTAGTATGGTTTGAAGTCTGGTAGCGTGATGCCTCCAGCTTTGTTCTTTTGACTTAGGATTGTCTTGGCAATTCGGGCTCTTTTTTGGTTCCATATGAACTTTAAAGCAGGTTTTTCCAATTCTGTAAAGAAACTTTTTCCATTGGTAGCTTGATGGGGATGGCATTGAATCTATAAATTACCTTGGGCAGTATGGCCATTTTCACAATATTGATTCTTCCTATCTATGAGCATAGTATGTTCTTCCATTTGTTTGTGTCCTCTTTTATTTCACTGAGCAGTGGTTTGTAGTTCTCCTTGAAGAGGTCCTTTATATCCCTTGTAAGTTGGATTCCTAAGTATTTTATTCTCTTTGAAGCAATTGTGAATGGAAGTTCATTCATGATTTGGCTCTCTGTTTTTCTGTTACTGGTGTATAAGAATGCTTGTGACTTTTGCACATTGATTTTGTATCCTGAGACTTTGCTGAAGTTGCTTATCAGCTTAAGGAGATTTTGGGCTGAGACAATGGGGTTTTCTAAATATACAATCATGTCATCTGCAAAGAGGGACAATTTGAATTCTTCTTTTCCTAACTGAATACCCCTGATTTCTTTCTCTTCCCTGATTTCCCTAGCCAGAACTTCCAACACTATGTTGAATAGGAGTGGTGAGAGAGGGCATCCCTGTCTTGTGCCAGTTTTCAAAGGGAATGCTTCCAGTTTTTGCCCATTCAGTATGATATTGGCTGTGGGTTTGTCATAAATAGCTCTTATTATTTTGAGATATGTTCCATCAATACCGAATTTATTGAGTGTTTTTAGCATAAAGGGCTGTTGAATTTTGTCGAAGGCCTTTTCTGCATCTATTGAGATAATCATGTGGTTTTTGTCTTTGGTTCTGTTTATATGCTGGATTACATTTATTGATTTGCGTATGTTGAACCAGCCTTGCATCCTAGGGATGAAGCCCACTTGATCATGGTGGAAAAGGTTTTTGATGTGCTGCTGGATCCGGTTTGCCAGTATTTTATTGAGGATTTTCGCATCAATGTTCATCAGGGATATTGGTCTAAAATTCTCTTTTTATGTTGTGTCTCTGCCAGGCTTTGGTATCAGGATGATGTTGGCCTCATAAAATGAGTTAGGGAGGATTCCCTCTTTTTCTATTGATTGGAATAGTTTCAGAAGGAATGGTACCAGCTCCTCCTTGTACCTCTGGTAGAATTCAGCTGTGAATCCATCTGGTCCTGGACTTTTTTTGGTTGGTAGGCTATTAATTATTGCCTCAATTTCAGAGCCTGCTATCAGTCTATTCAGGGATTCAGCTTCTTCCTGGTTTAGTCTTGGAAGAGTGTAAGTGTCCAGGAAATTATCCATTTCTTCTAGGTTTTCTAGTTTATTTGCGGAGAGGTGTTTATAGTATTCTCTGATGGTAGTTTGTATTTCTGTGGGGTTGGTGATGATATCCCCTTTATCACTTTTTATTGCGTCTATTTGAGTCTTCTCTCTTTCTTCTTTATTAGTCTTGCTAGCGGTCTATCAATTTTGTTGATCTTTTCAAAAAACCAACTCCTGGATTCATTGATTTTTTTGGAGGGTTTTTTGTGTCTCTATCTCCTTCAGTTCTGCTCTGATCTTAGTTATTTCTTGCCTTCTGCTAGCTTATGAATGTGTTTGCTCTTGCTTCTCTAGTTCTTTTAATTGTGATGTTAGAGTGTCAATTTTAGATCTTTCCAGCTTTCTCTTGTGGGCATTTAGTGCTATAAATTTCCCTCTACACACCGCTTTAAATGTGTCCCAGAGATTCTGGTATGTTGTATCTTTGTTCTCATTGGTTTCAAAGAACATCATTATTTCTGCCTTCATTTCGTTATGTACCCAGTAGTCATTCAGCAGCAGGTTATTCAGTTTCCATGTAGTTGAGCGGTTTTGATTGAGTTTCTTAGTCCTGAGTTCTAGTTTGATTGCACTGTGGTCTGAGAGACAGTTTGTTATAATTTCTGTTCTTGTACATTTGCTGAGGAGTGCTTTACTTCCAATTATGTGGTCAATTTTGGAATAAGTGTGATGTGGTTCTGAGAGGAATGTATATTCTGTTGATTCGGAGTGGAGAGTTCTGTAGATGTCTATTAGGTCTGCTTGCTGCAGAGATGAGTTCAATTCCTGAATATCCTTGTTAACTTTCTGTCTTGTTGATCTGTCTAATGTTGACACTGGGGTGTTGAAGTCTCCCATTATTATCGTATGGGAGTCTAAGTCTCTTTGTAAGTCTCTAAGGATTTGCTTTATGAATCTGGGTGCTCCTGTATTGCCGTGCATATATATTTAGGATAGTTATCTCTTCCTGTTGAATTGATCCCTTTACCATTATGTAATGGCCTTCTTTGTCTCTTTTGATCTTTGATGGTTTAAAGTCTGTTTTATCAGAGACTACTATTGCAACCCCTGCTTTTTTTTTGTTCTCCATTTGCTTGGTAGATCTTCCTCCATCCCTTTATTTTGAGCCTATGTATGTCTCTGCATGTGAGATGGGTCTCCTGAATACAGTAAACTGATGGGTCTTGACTCTTTATCCAGTTTGCCAGTCTGTGTCTTTTAATTGGAGCATTTAGTCCATTTACATTTAAGGTTAATATTGTTATGTGTGAACTTGATCCTGCCATTATGATATTAACTGGTTATTTTGCTCATTAGTTGATGCAGTTTCTTCCTAGCCTCGATGGTCTTTACATTTTGGCATGTTTTTGCAATGGCTGGTACTGGTTGTTCCTTTCCATGTTTAGTGCTTCCTTCAGGGTCTCTTGTAAGGCAGGCCTGGTAGTGACAAAATCTCTAAGCATTTGCTTATCTGTAAAGGATTTTATTTCTCCTTCACTGATGAAACCTAGTTTGGCTAGATATGAAATTCTGGGTTGAAAATTCTTTCCTTTAAGAATGTTGAATATTGGTCCCCACTCATCTGGCTTGTAGAGTTTCTGCCGAGAGATCTGCTGTTAGTCTGATGGGCTTCCCTTT
>NW_020260831.1:0-175 GCF_003255815.1 Theropithecus gelada
AAACTTTTTGATATTTTAAAACTTCTGACTCTTTTATAATAACACTTAATGTACAACACACATTGTATAGCTACACAGAACTATTTTTTCTTCATATCCTTATTCTCTAAGCATTTTTCTATTAAAAAGTTTTTTTTTTTTTTTTTTTTTTTTTTTTTTTTTTTTTTTTTTTTTT
>NW_020260831.1:253-3816 GCF_003255815.1 Theropithecus gelada
TTTTTTTTTTTTTTTTTTTTTTTTTTTTTTTTTTTTTTACTTCTTAAACCTTTTTGTCCAAAACTAAGATACAAACACACACATTAGCCTGGGCCTACAAAAGGTCAGGATCATCAATATCACTAATATCACTGTCTTCCACCTCCACATCTTATCCCCCTGGAGGGTCTTCAGGGGAAATAACATGCATGGAGCTGTCCTCTCCTGTGTTAACAATCCCTTCTTCTGGAATACCACCTGAAAGACCCAGCCATCCCACTCCTAAGTATTTATCCAAGAGATATGAGAGTGTAAGTCAGTATAAAGACTTGAATATGAATATTCATGTCAGCTTTATTTGTATTAGTTCAAAACTGGAGACAACCTAAATGTGCATCAATGGGTGAATGAATAAACAAATTATGGTATATACAAACCATGGAATAACACTACTTGGCAGTAAAGAGGAATGTTATCGATACACACAACCCGAGGGATGAACCTCAAAATAATTATGCTGAGTTAAAGAAACCAAACAATAAAATTGCTGGATAATTCTATGTATATAAAATTCTAGTAGTGAAAATTAATCTATAGTGACAAAAAATGGTTAGTGGCTGCTTCGGGATGGGAATAAGGGTTCAGGGAGAGGTGAAAGGAAAGAGTTGCAAAAAGACATGATAAAAGTTTTGGGAATGATGGATATATGTTCACCACTTTTAGGGGTGGTGATTGCACAAGTGTATACATATGTCAAAACTTAAATTGCTCACTTTAAAATGTACTATCAATTGTAGATTAGGTACACTTCAATAAAGCCAGGCACAGTGGCTCACGCCTGTAAGCCCGGCACTTTGGGAGGCTGAGGTGGGCAGATTGCTTGAGTTCAGAAGCTCAAAGCAGCCTGGGCCACATGGTAAAACTCCATCTCTACCAAAAATACAAAAATTAGCCAAGTGTGGTGGTGTGAACCTGTAGTCCTGGCTACTTGGAAGGCTGAGATGGGAGAATTGCTTGACCTTGAGAGGCGGAGGTTGCAGTAAGCTAGAGATCACGCCACTGCACTCCAGCTTGAATGACAGAGTGAGACCCTGTTGCAGATGGAAAAAAAAAAAAAAAATAGGAAAAAAAGAGAAAAAGAAAAAGAAAAAAGGCATGTCTTTCATTATCTGAGTCTTTTAAAACATCCTTTAAAATATTTTTATATTTTTCCTCATAAAGATTTTGTGCAGTTGTGTTAGGTTAATTCCAGGATACACAATAATTTCTGGTGCTACTGTGACGTATCTTAATTCATATTTTCTCATTACTTATTGTATTAGTAGTATCAGTTATGTCACTTATGTATGGCTGCATAATAAACCACTCCCTAAACTCAGCGAATAAACACAACCATGTTGTTACTTATGATTCCAGGGGTCAGAGTTTCAGCACTTTCACAGAAAGTGCTCCGCATTACATCAGTGGGGTGACTGGACTGTCTTAGAGGCTTCCAGATGGCTTCATTCACATGTTTTGGGGCCCGATGGTGGGCAGGAGAGCAAAGGCACTTTGCAAAGGGATGGATCCAGAGAGGCGTGATTCACTGGAGATAGTTTTAAGTATTTTACCTTAATGAGGAGGAACACTGTATTGGTTAGATTTATGTGTCAACTTGACTGGGCCATGGGGTGCCCAGGTATTTGGTCACACATTATTCTAGGTGTTTCTGTGAGGCTTTTTTTGGATGAGCTTAACATTTAAGTTGTAGACTGAGGCAAGCAGATTGCCCTCTATAATGTGGATGGGCCTCATCCAATCAGTCGAAGGCCTGACCAGAACAAAAATCTGACCATCCCCCGAGTAGAATTCTCCCACCTAATGGTCTTTGAAATGAGTCATTGACTCTTCCTGGTTCTACAGTAGCTTCCTGACTTCAGAATTAAACTGGGATATTGACTCAGACTTGGACAGATTTGGATTTGCCAACCTCCATAATCACATAGACAATTCCTTTAATAAATCCTTTATTATTTCTTATAATAAATGAAGGAATGAATGCATCCTACTAATTCTGTTTCTTAAGAGAGCCTTGAATAATATAGCACTATTAATTTTGTTAAGTGATCATTTACATGACAACCTTGGGGAACTTTCTTATTCATACATTTTTGCTTCTCTATATAATCCTTACACCTCTAATTTATTTTTCTTGGCTTATAATGATGGCAAACAGCTCGAATACTACAACTAAAAGTAACTTTGACAGTGGGTATCCTTATGTTTTTTCCCCATTTTAAAGCAAAATGAGTCTGAAATTTCTCAGCTAACCATAATGCCTTTCTGCAGGGTTTTAGTAGATGTCAAGTTAAGGAGGGTATTCTATTCCTAACTTTTTTTTTTTTTTTGAGATGGAGTCTCACTCTATCACCCAGGCTGGCGTGCAGCAGCACAATCTTGGGTCACTGCAGCCTCCTCCACCTCTGGGTTCAAGTGATCCTCCCACCTCAGCCTCCGAGTAACTGGGATTACAGGTGCCCACCACCATACTGAGCTAATTTTTGTATTTTTAGTAGAGATGGGTTTTCACCATGTTGGCCAGGCTGGTCTTGAACTCCTGGTCTCAAGTGATCCACCCACCTTGGCCTCCCAGAGTGATGGAATTACAGGCATGAGCACTGCATACGGACCTATTCCTAACTTCCTGATAGTTTTTTAAAAAAACCATAAATAGCTGTTTACCTTTGCCAAATGCTTTTTCTGCATTTACTGAGATAATTGTATGTTTTTCTTTTATATTGATTAATGTTCTAATGTCATATTACTTTGATAGGCCCTGCTTTTTGTCTTCTTTTGTATTTGCTTCACTAATATTTTATTTATAATTTTCCTATCTTTGCTGATAAGTAAAA
The DNA here is from genome assembly GCF_003255815.1 of Theropithecus gelada. Taxonomy (NCBI): domain Eukaryota; kingdom Metazoa; phylum Chordata; class Mammalia; order Primates; family Cercopithecidae; genus Theropithecus; species Theropithecus gelada. The sequence continues at coordinate 3,124 of NW_020260831.1, forward strand.
TGAGCCTATAATTTTATTTTCTTGTACTGTTTTATATGACTTTAGAATCAAATTTATACCAGTTCCACAGAATGATTTGGGTAACTTTCTATTTTTATTTTCTGGAAAAACTTGCACAAGATATGAGGTTTTATTCCTTGCAAGTTTGGTGAAACTTACCTATGAAATTATAGGACCAGAGAATTTGAGGGATGGTGGACGATGTCTTGATTGCCAATTTTTTTCTTTTCTTTTCTTTTCTTCTTTTTCTCTTTTTCTCTTTCTTTCTCTCTCTCTCTCCCCTCCCCCCCTCTCTTTCCCCCTCTGATCTTTTTCTTTTCTTTTGTTTTCTTCTTTCTGTTTTTTCTTTTTTTTTTTTTTTGAGACGGAGTCTCGCTCTGTCACCCAGGCTGGAGTGCAGTGGCCGGATCTCAGCTCACTGCAAGCTCCGCCTCCCGGGTTCACGCCATTCTCCTGCCTCAGCCTCCCGAGTAGCTGGGACTACAGGCGCCCGCCGCCACGCCCGGCTAAGTTTTTTTTTGTATTTTTAGTAGAGACGGGGTTTCACCGTGTTAGCCAGGATGGTCTCGATCTCCTGACCTCGTGATCCGCCCGTCTCGGCCTCCCAAAGTGCTGGGATTACAGGCTTGAGCCACCGCGCCCGGCCAAGTGTTATTATAAAAGAGTCAGAAGTTTTAAAATATCAAAAAGTTT
>NW_020260832.1:0-3816 GCF_003255815.1 Theropithecus gelada
ACAGAACACAAAGAAGTTTCTCAGACAGCTTCTTTCTCTTTGTTATCAGAGGATATTTCCTTTGGCCCTATAGTCTTCAAACGGATCCGAAATATCTGTTCTCAGATTCCACAGAACTAAGGCTAGCAAAAGATCCACGAAATATAGATGTAACTCTGTGAGATGAAATAACAGAACACTAAGCAGTTTCTAAGAAAGCTTCTTTCCAGACCTCATCTGAGGATATTTCCCTTTTCACCATAGCCCTCTGTGGTCTTCCAAATATCACTTTGCCAATTCCACAAGAACTGTCTTAGCGAAAGGCTTCTTGAGGGGAAAGCTGTAACTCTGTGGATGATTTCACCGAAAAAGAAGAAGTTTCTCAGGAAGTTTCTTTCTCTTTGTTCTCGGAGAATATTTCCTTTGGCCCTATAGTCTTCCAAGGGATCCGAAATATCTGTTCTCAGATTCCACAGAAATAAGGCTAGCAAGGAGATCCACGAAATACACATGTAACTCTGTGAGACGAATTAACAGAACACTAAGCAGTTTTTCAGAAGGCTTCTTTCCAGATTTCGTCCTGGGATATTTCCTTTTTCACCATAGCCCTCCTTGGGCTTCTAAATATCACTTTACCAATTCCACAAGAACTGTCTTACCGAAAGGCTTCTGAAGGGGATAGCTGTAACTCTGTGAGATGATTTCACAGAACACAAAGAAGTTTCTGAGAAAGCTTCTTTCTCTTCGTTATCGGAGGATATTTCCTTTGGCCCTATAGTGTTCAAAGGGATCTGAAATATCTGTTCTCAGATTCCACAGAAATAAGGCTAGGAAAGAGATCCACGAAATACAGATGTAAATCTGTGCGTGGAAGTCACACATCACAGAGCAGTTTCTCAGAAAGATTCTTTCCAGATTTCATCTCAGGATATTTCGTTTTTCACCATAGCCCTCTATGGGCTTCCAAATATCACTTTGCAAATTCCCAAGAAGTTCTTAGCGAAAAGCTTCTTGAGGGGAAAGCTGTAACTCTGTGAGATGATTTAACAGAACACAAAGAAGTTTCTCAGAAAGCTTCTTTATCCTTGTTATCGGACGATATTTCCTTTGGCCCTATAGTCTTCAAAGGGATCCGAAATATCTGTTCTCAAATTCCACAGAAATAAGGCTAGCAAAGAGATTAACGAAATTCAGATGTAACTCTGTGAGATGAATTAACAGAACACTAAGCAGTTTCTCAGAAAGCTTCTTTAGGGATTTCATCTGATTATATTTCGTTTTTCACCGTAGCCCTCTACGGGCTTCCAAATATTACTTTGCCAATTCCACAAGAACGGTCTTAGCGAAAGGCTTCTTGAACGGAGAGCCGTAACTCTGTGACATGATTTCAGAGAACACAAAGAAGTTTCTCAGAAAGCTTCTTTCTCTTTGTTATCGGAGAATATTTCCTTTGGCCCTATAGTCTTCATAGGGATCCGTAATATCTGTTCTCAGATTCCAAGGAAATAAGGCTAGCAAAGAGATCCACGAAATATAGCTGTAATTCTGTGAGGGGAAGTCACTCATCACAGAATAGTTTCTCAGAAAGCTTCTCTCCAGATATCATCTGAGGATTTTTCCTTTTTCACCATAGCCCTCTACGGGCTTCCAAATATCACATTGTCAATTCCACAAGAACTGTCTTAGCGAAAGGCTTCTTGAGGGGAAAGCTAAAACTCGCTGAGATGATTTCACAGAACACAATGAAGTTTCTCAGAAAGCATCTTTCTCTTTGTTATCGGAGGATATTTCCTTTGGACCTATACTCTTCAAAGGGATCCGAAATATCTCTCCCAGATTCCACAGAAATAAGGCTAGCAAAGAGATCCACGAAATACAGACGTAACTCTGTGAGATGAATTAACAGAACACTAAGCAGTTTCTGAGAAAGCTTCTTTCCAGATTTCATCTGAGGATATTTCCTTTTTCACCATAGCCCTCTAGGGGTTCCAAATATCACTTTGCCAATTCCACAAGAACTGTCTTAGCGAAAGGCTTCTTGATTGGAAAGCTGTAACTCTGTGGGATGATTTCACAGAACACAAGGAAGTTTCTCAGAAAGCTTCTTTCTCTTTGTTATCAGAGGATATTTCCTTTGGCCCTAGAGTCTTCAAAGGGATCCGAAATATCTGTTCTCAGCTTCCATAGAAATAAGGCTATCAAAGAGATCCACGAATACACTTGTGACTCTGTCAGATGAATTAACAGAACACTAAGCAGTTTCTCAGAAAGCTTCTTTCCAGATTTCATCTGAGGATATTTCCTTTTTCACCTTAGCCCCCTATGGGCTTCCAAATATCACTGTGCCAATTCCACAAGAACTGTCTTAGCGAAAGGCTTCTTGAGGGGAAAGCTGTAACTATGTGAGATCATTTCACAGAACACAAGGAAGTTTCTCAGAAAGCTTCCTTCTCTTTGTTATCGGAGGATATTTCCTTTGGTCCTATAGTCTTCAAAGGGATTCGAGATATCTGTTCTCAGATTCCACAGAAATAAGGCTAGCAAAGAGATCCACGAAATACAGCTGGAAGTCTGTGAGTGGAAGTCACACATCAGAGAGTAGTTTCTCAGAAAGCTTCTCTCCAGATTTCATCTGAGGATATTTCCTTCTCTTCCATAGCCCTCTAAGGGTTTCCAAATATTACATTGCCAATTCCACAAGCACTGTCTTAACCAAAGTCTTCTTGAGGGGAAAGCTGTAACTCTGTGAGATGATTTCACAGAACACAAAGAAGTGTCTCAGAAAGCTTCGTTCTCTTTGTTATCGGAGTATATTTCCTTTGGCCCTATACTCTTCAAAGGGATCCGTAATATCTGTTCTCAGATTCCACAGAAATAAGGCTAGCAAAGAGATCCACAAAATACAGATGTAACTCTCTGAGTGGAAGTCAGACATCACAGAGCAGTTTCTCAGAAATCTTCTTTCTAGATTTCATCTGAGGATATTTCCTTTTTCACCATAGCCCTCTATGGGCTTCAAAATATCACTTTGCCAATTCCACAAGAAGAGACTTAGCGAACGGTTTCTGGAGGCGAAAGCTGTCTCTCTGTGAGATGAAGTATCAGAACACTATGCAGTTTCTCAGAAAGCTTCCTTCCAGATTTCATCTGAGGATATTTCCTTTTTCACCTTAGCCCTCTGTGTGCTTGCAAATATCACTTTGCCAATTCCACAAGAACTGTCTTAGTGAAAGGCTGCATGAGGGGAAAGCTGTATCTCGGTGAGATGATTTCACAGAACACAAAGAAGTTTCTCAGAAAGCTTCTTTCTCTTTGTTATCGGAGGATATTTCCTTTGGCCCTAGAGTCTTCAAAGGGATCCGAAATATCTAGTCTCAGATTCCACAGAAATAAGGCTAGCAAAGAGATCCACCAAATACAGATGTGACTCTGTGAGATGAATTAACAGAACACTAAGCAGTTTCTCAGAAAGCTTCTCTCCAGATTTCATCTGAGGATATTTCGTGTTTCACCATAGCCCTCTATGGGCTTCCAAATATCACTTTGCCAATTCCACGAGAACTGTCTTAGCGAAAGGCTTCTTGAGGGGAAAGCTGTAACTCTGTGAGATGATTTCACAGAACACAAAGAAGTTTCTCAGAAAGCTTCTCTCTCCTTGTTATCGGAGGATATTTACTTTTGCCCTATAGTATTCAAAGGGATCCGTAATATCTGTTCTCAGATTCCACAGAAATAAGTCTAGCAAAGAGATCCACGAAATGCAGATGTAACTCTGTGAGTGGAAGTCACCCATCACAAAGCAGTTTCTCAGAAAGCTTCTTTCCAGTTTTTCTCTGA
>NW_020260833.1:0-3816 GCF_003255815.1 Theropithecus gelada
GGGTCAGTTCTCAAGGACTGCCTGAACACGAGGGGGTCCAGAGGGGCTCTGGGTGCCACGGGGGTCGCATGGGAGCTCTCAGTCCCCGGAGTGTGGTGTGTGAATGGACCGTTAGGGTTGGGTCTTGGGCATAAAAGGGTCGTGCCCCACCCATTTCCTGGAATGTGACCGTCCCTATTGAGCCATGGGCCATCCCAGTGTGTCTCCTGGAGCCTGGTGGGAGGCGGCGTTGTTTTCCTGGGGTTGGGTCAAGGCGGAGCTCTGGCCCGTATGTAGTTGTGCTGCAGGTCAGCCCTGGGACTTGTGGGCTTTGGGTTAAGGGGCAGCCCACATCCTGCTGGGGATCACCCTATCTCTGACATCAAGTGTCAGGAAGGGTGGCCCCCTGAGATGGGAAAGTCAGCTGTCGAGGGACCTGTTCCGGGATTTTGTTGCTCAGGCTGCTTGGAATCCATTGTGTCACCTCCAGGGTGGTGGAATTTTGGGCCCAAGCAATGGAGAGGGCACCACATGACTCCCGATTGTTCAAGTGTGGCTGACTCTGTGTGTGGGAGACATGCAGAGTACGGATGGTGACCCACCAAAGAAAGCATGTGGCTCAGGCTATGATTTCCAGTGCTTCATTGGAAAGGGTGCCTGTACGCACGCCCCCCATGCCCACAGGTAGACTATATGACTGCCAGGTCTGCAGTGGTGCATGGCATCTGGGCCAGCCTTCTTGGTTGGCCATGACCTGGCTAATGGCCCTGGCCCGTGCCGAGTGATCCCAGGGATGCCCTGGGGTCATGCAGCAGAGCCCTCTTGGACAGTGGAGGTGCTCTCAAAGCCTGCAGTATGGCACAGCCTGGGCGTTTAGCCTGAGCCCAGTGACCTACCTGCCCTGTCCTTCCAGGGTTCGGTGGCACACAGGGCCAAGAGTGTCTGTGTCAGTGACAAGCACGTGGATCTCATCACATGCATCCATGGAGGATGAGCAAGTATGAGCTGGCATGACCTACCTCCTTCCCCTCATGGAGGTCATTTTGGACACATGTCCTCCAGCTCTCTCCCAGATGGTGAAACTGGAGGAAAACTTGCATTGGGCCTCCTGTTCCTGGGCAGGTGTCCATCAGTCTGTTGCCCAGCCCCATGATGTGCTGAAGCTCAGGTCCTTCCTGGTGCCCCGGTCTCCCGCACTGAGCTGTGGTGAGCACATCCGGGTTCTGCTGGAATCATGTGTGAGGTGATTGGTCCTCTGGGTTGGGTCGATGATGAGAACCTTACATTGTCCTGAAGAGAGGTGATGACTTAAAAATCATGCTCAATAGGATTACGCTGAGGCCCAACCTAGTTGAGAATTTTGGAAGAGGATGCTGGGATCCCAAGATCCCCGGCAGGGCCACTATATTTTGGGATGTAGAACTTGAGGCCCTGAAGGTCATCTCAGGGGTGCCCAGCCCTGTCTCTGTGCCCCTCTGGGAGGCAGCCCAGGCTCCCTGTGTGGGCTTGGTGTCTGGACTCAGGTTGCCCGGGGATGGGGCATTATTGTCGGCTCCTTCCTGAGCCCGTGTTCTCCCCCTTGTCTTTCAGTGAGCTCTTCTGCCCAGATGGGGCCCATGGCCTTAAGTGGCATAGGTATGTATATCCTGTTGGAGTCGTGGGCCATGAATGAGGAAGCCTGGGGCCATTGAGGGTTAGCCTTCAGGCCACTAGGGTTTTCTCCGGGTGCCACTGGGGAGGGAACATTTCTCCAGTAGGGTCACTTTCTTAGAAATCTGACCCTAGGAGCACACATTTCCTGAAGCCCTGCGGGGTGATGGTGGTCCAGGCAGAAAGGGTTCCTTCAGCCCAACATAGAGCAGCTCCCAGCTGAAACTCAGTGGGCTGGTCAGGGCTGGAGGACTGCCCAGGCCACATGAGGGGGGCAACGGGCTCTAGGGCAGTCTGGGAGTTACACTGGAGTTCTCCCTGCCTGGACAGTAGTGGGTGATTGGGCCCACGCAAACAGGCCCTGGAGATTCAGGACTGCCCCCATCCATGACCCTGAATGGGACCGACCCTGTTGAGTAATGGGCCATCTTAGTAGTACCTCCTTGAGCCTGGTAGGGGGAGGCACTGTTTCAATGCAGTTGGATCAAGGCTGAGCTCTGGCTGGTGCCTGGTGGTGCTGCAGGCAGCCCTGGAGGTTGTGGTCTTTGGGCCAAGGGGGCAGCTCACATCCCGCTGGGGTCACCCCTTCCTTGAGATTCAATAGCGTGAAGGGTGTCCTCCTGAGGTGGGAAGTCCTGCTGTCCAGGGACCTGTTCTGGGAATTTGCCCCACAGGCTACTTCTGAGCCATGGGGTCACCTCCAGGGTGGAAGGGTCTTGATCCCAAGGAAAGGAGAGGACACCATGTGGTTTCTGATTAGCCCAGTGTGACCTGGCTCTGTGTGTGGGAGGTGTAGGGCAAGATGAAGACCCACCAGAGAAAGCACGTGACCCTGGAGGCCTCCAGGCTTTGATTTCTGGTGTGTGCTTGGAGAGGGCACCAGGGTGGGCACCCACCATGCAGGCTCTGTGACTGCCAGGTCTGCATTGGCTCCTGGTGTCAGGGTCAGACTCCTTGGTTGGCTATGAGCAGGTTGGTTGCTCTGACCCATGCCCCATGGTCCCAGTGCGGCCCTGGGGTTGTTCGGGGGAGCCGGCCCGAGCAGTGGAGTTGCTCTTGGGGCCTGCAGTAGGGCACTGCCCAGGGGTCTTGCCCCAGCACAGTGACCCATATTCCCTGTCTTTCCAGGGTTTGGTGGCCAGGAGGGTCAACGGTGCCCCGTGTCCATGATGGGTCAGTGTTCTGCGTGGATTCCATCACATGCACATCCCCTACCCACCTTCCCCACACTGATACGTGAGGCCCTGGTTGGACACATGTCCTTCTGCTGTCACCCCAGATGGTGAGCCTGGAAGAAGAGTTGTGTTGGGCCCCCACAGGCCCCAGGCCAGTGTCCTTCAGCCTGGTGCTCATCCCTCCAGTGCATTGAAGCTCAGATCCTCCCTGGCACGCTGGTCTCCTGCACTGAGCTGTGGTGAGCACATCCAGGTTCTGCTGGATGCATGCGTGGGGAGGGGCTTGCCCTTGGTTGGGTCAATGATGAGAACCTTATATTGTCTGAAGAGAGGTGATGACTTAAAAATCATGCTCAATAGGATTACGCTGAGGCCCAACCTAGGTGAGAATGTTGGAAGAGGACACTGGGATCCCGAGATCTCCAACAGGGCCACTGTATTTTTGGCTGGAGACCTGGAGGCCCTGAAGGGCATCTGGAAGGAGGCCCAACCCTGTCTCTGTGCTCTTCCTTGAGGCAACCCAGGCTACCTCTGCAGGCTTGGTGTTGGTGCTGCAGTTCCCTGGGGCCAGGGAACATTGGTGGCTCCTTCCTGATCCCCCATTCCTCCCTTGTGTCTTTCAGTGAGCTTTTCCTCCCAGGCGGGCCCCCTGGCATTGACTGGCATAGGTGAGTGAATCCTGCGGGGGTCATGGGCCATTAGCCAGGCTGTGTGGGGTAGCCGAGGTTCAGCCTTTGAGCCACAAGGGTTTTCTCAGGCAGCCGACCTGAATTCCCACCTGGAGAGATGGGTTCTCCAGGAGGGTGGCTTTTTTGGGAATTAGACCCAAGGAGGATACCTGAAGCCCTGCGGGGGTGACAGGTCCAGGCAGGAAAAGGTTCTGTCAGCCCCAGGCAAGGCAGCTTCTAGCTGAGACTCGGTGCTCGGGTCAGTTCTCAAGGACTGCCTGAACACGAGGGGGTCCAGAGGGGCTCTGGGTGCCACGGGGGTCGCATGGGAGCTCTCAGTCCCC
>NW_020260834.1:0-3816 GCF_003255815.1 Theropithecus gelada
GGGTCAGTTCTCAAGGACTGCCTGAACACGAGGGGGTCCAGAGGGGCTCTGGGTGCCACGGGGGTCGCATGGGAGCTCTCAGTCCCCGGAGTGTGGTGTGTGAATGGACCGTTAGGGTTGGGTCTTGGGCATAAAAGGGTCGTGCCCCACCCATTTCCTGGAATGTGACCGTCCCTATTGAGCCATGGGCCATCCCAGTGTGTCTCCTGGAGCCTGGTGGGAGGCGGCGTTGTTTTCCTGGGGTTGGGTCAAGGCGGAGCTCTGGCCCGTATGTAGTTGTGCTGCAGGTCAGCCCTGGGACTTGTGGGCTTTGGGTTAAGGGGCAGCCCACATCCTGCTGGGGATCACCCTATCTCTGACATCAAGTGTCAGGAAGGGTGGCCCCCTGAGATGGGAAAGTCAGCTGTCGAGGGACCTGTTCCGGGATTTTGTTGCTCAGGCTGCTTGGAATCCATTGTGTCACCTCCAGGGTGGTGGAATTTTGGGCCCAAGCAATGGAGAGGGCACCACATGACTCCCGATTGTTCAAGTGTGGCTGACTCTGTGTGTGGGAGACATGCAGAGTACGGATGGTGACCCACCAAAGAAAGCATGTGGCTCAGGCTATGATTTCCAGTGCTTCATTGGAAAGGGTGCCTGTACGCACGCCCCCCATGCCCACAGGTAGACTATATGACTGCCAGGTCTGCAGTGGTGCATGGCATCTGGGCCAGCCTTCTTGGTTGGCCATGACCTGGCTAATGGCCCTGGCCCGTGCCGAGTGATCCCAGGGATGCCCTGGGGTCATGCAGCAGAGCCCTCTTGGACAGTGGAGGTGCTCTCAAAGCCTGCAGTATGGCACAGCCTGGGCGTTTAGCCTGAGCCCAGTGACCTACCTGCCCTGTCCTTCCAGGGTTCGGTGGCACACAGGGCCAAGAGTGTCTGTGTCAGTGACAAGCACGTGGATCTCATCACATGCATCCATGGAGGATGAGCAAGTATGAGCTGGCATGACCTACCTCCTTCCCCTCATGGAGGTCATTTTGGACACATGTCCTCCAGCTCTCTCCCAGATGGTGAAACTGGAGGAAAACTTGCATTGGGCCTCCTGTTCCTGGGCAGGTGTCCATCAGTCTGTTGCCCAGCCCCATGATGTGCTGAAGCTCAGGTCCTTCCTGGTGCCCCGGTCTCCCGCACTGAGCTGTGGTGAGCACATCCGGGTTCTGCTGGAATCATGTGTGAGGTGATTGGTCCTCTGGGTTGGGTCGATGATGAGAACCTTACATTGTCCTGAAGAGAGGTGATGACTTAAAAATCATGCTCAATAGGATTACGCTGAGGCCCAACCTAGTTGAGAATTTTGGAAGAGGATGCTGGGATCCCAAGATCCCCGGCAGGGCCACTATATTTTGGGATGTAGAACTTGAGGCCCTGAAGGTCATCTCAGGGGTGCCCAGCCCTGTCTCTGTGCCCCTCTGGGAGGCAGCCCAGGCTCCCTGTGTGGGCTTGGTGTCTGGACTCAGGTTGCCCGGGGATGGGGCATTATTGTCGGCTCCTTCCTGATCACGTGTTCTCCCCCTTGTCTTTCAGTGAGCTCTTCTGCCCAGATGGGGCCCATGGCCTTAAGTGGCATAGGTATGTATATCCTGTTGGAGTCGTGGGCCATGAATGAGGAAGCCTGGGGCCATTGAGGGTTAGCCTTCAGGCCACTAGGGTTTTCTCCGGGTGCCACTGGGGAGGGAACATTTCTCCAGTAGGGTCACTTTCTTAGAAATCTGACCCTAGGAGCACACATTTCCTGAAGCCCTGCGGGGTGATGGTGGTCCAGGCAGAAAGGGTTCCTTCAGCCCAACATAGAGCAGCTCCCAGCTGAAACTCAGTGGGCTGGTCAGGGCTGGAGGACTGCCCAGGCCACATGAGGGGGGCAACGGGCTCTAGGGCAGTCTGGGAGTTACACTGGAGTTCTCCCTGCCTGGACAGTAGTGGGTGATTGGGCCCACGCAAACAGGCCCTGGAGATTCAGGACTGCCCCCATCCATGACCCTGAATGGGACCGACCCTGTTGAGTAATGGGCCATCTTAGTAGTACCTCCTTGAGCCTGGTAGGGGGAGGCACTGTTTCAATGCAGTTGGATCAAGGCTGAGCTCTGGCTGGTGCCTGGTGGTGCTGCAGGCAGCCCTGGAGGTTGTGGTCTTTGGGCCAAGGGGGCAGCTCACATCCCGCTGGGGTCACCCCTTCCTTGAGATTCAATAGCGTGAAGGGTGTCCTCCTGAGGTGGGAAGTCCTGCTGTCCAGGGACCTGTTCTGGGAATTTGCCCCACAGGCTACTTCTGAGCCATGGGGTCACCTCCAGGGTGGAAGGGTCTTGATCCCAAGGAAAGGAGAGGACACCACGTGGTTTCTGATTGGCCCAGTGTGACCTGGCTCTGTGTGTGGGAGGTGTAGGGCAAGATGAAGACCCACCAGAGAAAGCACGTGACCCTGGAGGCCTCCAGGCTTTGATTTCTGGTGTGTGCTTGGAGAGGGCACCAGGGTGGGCACCCACCATGCAGGCTCTGTGACTGCCAGGTCTGCATTGGCTCCTGGTGTCAGGGTCAGACTCCTTGGTTGGCTATGAGCAGGTTGGTTGCTCTGACCCATGCCCCATGGTCCCAGTGCGGCCCTGGGGTTGTTCGGGGGAGCCGGCCCGAGCAGTGGAGTTGCTCTTGGGGCCTGCAGTAGGGCACTGCCCAGGGGTCTTGCCCCAGCACAGTGACCCATATTCCCTGTCTTTCCAGGGTTTGGTGGCCAGGAGGGTCAACGGTGCCCCGTGTCCATGATGGGTCAGTGTTCTGCGTGGATTCCATCACATGCACATCCCCTACCCACCTTCCCCACACTGATACGTGAGGCCCTGGTTGGACACATGTCCTTCTGCTGTCACCCCAGATGGTGAGCCTGGAAGAAGAGTTGTGTTGGGCCCCCACAGGCCCCAGGCCAGTGTCCTTCAGCCTGGTGCTCATCCCTCCAGTGCATTGAAGCTCAGATCCTCCCTGGCACGCTGGTCTCCTGCACTGAGCTGTGGTGAGCACATCCAGGTTCTGCTGGATGCATGCGTGGGGAGGGGCTTGCCCTTGGTTGGGTCAATGATGAGAACCTTATATTGTCTGAAGAGAGGTGATGACTTAAAAATCATGCTCAATAGGATTACGCTGAGGCCCAACCTAGGTGAGAATGTTGGAAGAGGACACTGGGATCCCGAGATCTCCAACAGGGCCACTGTATTTTTGGCTGGAGACCTGGAGGCCCTGAAGGGCATCTGGAAGGAGGCCCAACCCTGTCTCTGTGCTCTTCCTTGAGGCAACCCAGGCTACCTCTGCAGGCTTGGTGTTGGTGCTGCAGTTCCCTGGGGCCAGGGAACATTGGTGGCTCCTTCCTGATCCCCCATTCCTCCCTTGTGTCTTTCAGTGAGCTTTTCCTCCCAGGCGGGCCCCCTGGCATTGACTGGCATAGGTGAGTGAATCCTGCGGGGGTCATGGGCCATTAGCCAGGCTGTGTGGGGTAGCCGAGGTTCAGCCTTTGAGCCACAAGGGTTTTCTGAGGCAGCCGACCTGAATTCCCACCTGGAGAGATGGGTTCTCCAGGAGGGTGGCTTTTTTGGGAATTAGACCCAAGGAGGATACCTGAAGCCCTGCGGGGGTGACAGGTCCAGGCAGGAAAAGGTTCTGTCAGCCCCAGGCAAGGTAGCTTCTAGCTGAGACTCGGTGCTCGGGTCAGTTCTCAAGGACTGCCTGAACACGAGGGGGTCCAGAGGGGCTCTGGGTGCCACGGGGGTCGCATGGGAGCTCTCAGTCCCC
>NW_020260835.1:0-9441 GCF_003255815.1 Theropithecus gelada
TACAGTAACCAAAACAGCATGGTACTGGTACCAAAACAGAGATATAGACCAATGGAACAGAACAGAGTCCTCAGAAATAATACCACACATCTACAGCCATCTGATCTTTGACAAACCTGAGAGAAACAAGAAATGGGGAAAGGATTCCCTATTTAATAAATGGTGCTGGGAAAATTGGCTAGCCATAAGTAGAAAGCTGAAACTGGATCCTTTCCTTACTCCTTATACGAAAATTAATTCAAGATGGATTAGAGACTTAAATGTTAGACCTAATACCATAAAAACCCTAGAGGAAAACCTAGGTAGTACCATTCAGGACATAGGCATGGGCAAAGACTTCATGTCTAAAACACCAAAAGCAACGGCAGCAAAAGCCAAAATTGACAAATGGGATCTCATTAAACTAAAGAGCTTCTGCACAGCAAAAGAAACTACCATCAGAGTGAACAGGCAACCTACAGATTGGGAGAAAATTTTTGCAATCTACTCATCTGACAAAGGGCTAATATCCAGAACCTACAAAGAACTCCAACAAATTTACAAGAAAAAAACAAACAACCCCATCAAAAAGTGGGCAAAGGATATGAATAGACATTTCTCAAAAGAAGACATTCATACAGCCAACAAACACATGAAAAAATGCTCATCATCACTGGCCATCAGAGAAATGCAAATCAAAACCACAATGAGATACCATCTCACACCAGTTAGAATGGCGATCATTCAAAAGTCAGGAAACAACAGGTGCTGGAGAGGATGTGGAGAAATAGGAACACTTTTACACTGTTGGTGGGATTGTAAACTAGTTCAACCATTATGGAAAACAGTATGGCGATTCCTCAAGGATCTAGAACTAGATGTACCATATGACCCAGCCATCCCATTACTGGGTATATACCCAAAGGATTATAAATTATGCTGCTATAAAGACACATGCACACGTATGTTTATTGCAGCACTATTCACAATAGCAAAGACTTGGAATCAACCCAAATGTCCATCAGTGACAGATTGGATTAAGAAAATGTGGCATATATACACCATGGAATACTATGCAGCCATGAAAAAGGATGACTTTGTGTCCTTTGTAGGGACATGGATGCAGCTGGAATCCATCATTCTTAGCAAACTATCACAAGAACAGAAAACCAAACACCGCATGTTCTCACTCATAGGTGGGAACTGAACAATGAGATCACTTGGACTCGGGAAGGGGAACATCACACACCGGGGCCTATCATGGGGAGGGGGGCGGGGGGAGGGATTGCATTGGGAGTTATACCTGATATAAATGACGAGTTGATGGGTGCAGCACACCAACAAGGCACAAGTATACATATGTAACAAACCTGCACGTTATGCACATGTACCCTACAACTTACAGTATAATAATAATAAATAAATTTAAAAAAAAAAAATAAATAAAATAAAATAAAATAAAATAGAAAACAAAATTACAATAGTTACCTATCAATAATTACATATAAAGAGATTAAATTATCCAATAAACAGACACTGATATAGACTGAATGTCACTTGCAAAATTTAGGTTAAAATTTAATAGCCACTGTGACAGAATTAAGAAGTGGGACTTTTAAGAAGTGATTAGGCCATGAGAGCTCTGCCTGTAATGAATGTATTAATGTCCTTATCACAGCAGTGGGTTAGTCATCACAAGTGTGCATTTGTTATATGCTCTCTCCCCGTCATGCCTTTGGCTATGTTATTATGCAGCATAAAGGTCTTCACCAGATGCCAGTGTCATGCTCTCTGCCTTCCCTGCCTTCAGAATCATAAGCTAAATTAACTTGTATTCTTTATAAATCACCCATTTCCTTATAAAATACCCTGTGATATTCTGATATAGCAGTCACAAAACAAATTTAAAACAGACAGAGAGTGGCTGAATGGATTTTTAAAAATCCAGTGACAAGATGCTTACAAGAGACTCACTTTTGATTTAAGGACACACACAGGCTAAAAGTGAAAGAACTGGAAAGGATATTCCATACAAATGATAAACAAAAGAGTGCAGGCAGGGGTAGTTATATTTACATTAGATAAAACACACTGACAAAATCTGTCACAAGAGACAAAGGAGTTAACTATATAATAATAGAGAGGTTAATTTGTCCAGAGGATAGAACAATTAAATAGATATATGCACAGAAAACCAAACACCGCATGTTCTCACTCATAGGTGGGAACTGAACAATGAGATCACTTGGACTCGGGAAGGGGAACATCACACACCGGGGCCTATCATGGGGAGGAGGGAGGGGGGAAGGATTGCATTAGGAGTTATACCTGATATGAATGACGAGTTGATGGGTGCTGACGAGTTGATGGGTGCAGCACACCAACATGGCACAAGTATACATATGTAACAAACCTGCACATTATGCACATGTACCCTAGAACTTAAAGTATAATAATAAAAAAATAAAAAAATAAAAAATAAATAAATATATGAACCCAACACTAAAATACCTAAATATATAAAGCAAACATTAAGAGAACTGGAAAGAGAAATATACAGAAATACAATAAAAGAAAACGTTAGTGTCCTACTTAAAATGGATAGATCACTCAATCACAAAATTAAGAAAACAGTGCACAGGCCGGGCGCGGTGGCTCAAGCCTGTAATCCCAGCACTTTGGGAGGCCGAGACGGGTGGATCACGAGGTCAGGAGATCGAGACTATCCTGGCTAACACGGTGAAACCCCGTCTCTACTAAAAAATACAAAAAATTAGCTGGGCGTGGTAGCGGGTGCCTGTAGTCCCAGCTACTTGGGAGGCTGAGGCGGGAGAATGGCGTGAACCCAGGGGGCGGAGCTTGCAGTGAGCCGAGATCGCGCCACTGCACTCCAGCCTGGGAGACACAGCGAGACTCCGTCTCAAAAAAAAAAAAGAAAACAGTGCACTATAACACTATAGACTAAATATACATATATATCCCACCCAACAATATGAGAATACACCTTATTCTAAGAATACATGAAATATTCTCCAGGATAGATCACATGTTAAACCAAAAGTAAAAAACAGTAAGTCTTTTCAAATTTATAAAGATTAAAATTATATCAAGTTTTTTTTCTGATTGCACTGATATAAAACTGAAAATCAATAGCAGAAAGAAAACTGGAAACTCACAAATATGTAAATATTAAACAACACACTCCTGAAAAATCAATGGGTTAAAGAATAAATCAAAAGAAAAATCTAAACATATCCTGAGACAAATGAAATTAGAAACACAAGAAACCAAAACTTTTGGGATGCAACCAAAACAGTTCTAATACAGAAGTTTATAATAATGAAGTCCTACATTAAGAAGAAAAAGATGTTGAATAAGCAATCTAACTCAATTCCTCAAGAAACTTGAACAAGAACAAAGTAATCCCAATGTTAGCATACTTATGGCAATGACAAGAATTAGAACAAAAAGAGACTAAATAGGAAGACAATAGAAAAGATCAAAGAAACTGAGTTGAATTTTTTAAAGAAAACAAAATTGAGAAACTTTTGGCCAGATTAAGCAAAGGAATAAAAGGAGAGAGGAGTCGAAAAATTATAAATGGGCTGCGCGCACTTCCTCGTGCTTGTAGTCCCAGAGCTTTGCGAGGCCATAGCAGGTAAATCACCTGAGTTCAGGAGTTGGAGACCAGCCTGGGCAACATGGTGAAACCCCTCTCTTCAAAAAATACAAAAATTAGGTGAGCATGGTGGTACACACCTATAGTCCCAGCTACTTGCGAGGTGGGAGAATTACCTGAGCCTGGGAGGTTGAGGCTGCAGTGAGTCATGATCATGCCACTGCACTCTGGCCTGGGCATTGGAGTGAGACCTTGTTTCAGATAAATGAATGAATGAATGAATGAATGAATGAATGAATAGAAGAAAGAAAGGAAGATGAGTCATTACAACTGACACCACACAAATACAAAGAATAATAAGAGACTACTATGAACAATCATATGACAACAAATTGGATAACTTAGAAATAGACTCTTAGAAATGAATGACTCACCAAGATTAAATCATGAAGAAACAGAAATACCAAGCAGATGAATAATAAGAAAGGAGATTGAAGCGTAATAAAAAAAAATCCAATGAGAAAAATCTCATGACTAAATGACTTCATATATGAATTGTATCACACATTTACAGATGAATGAATGTCCATCCTTCTCAAATTCTTCCAAAAAATTGAAGGGAAAAAACACTGCCCCTTAGTTTGCATGTAATGAAAAGTGGGTATATAAGTACATGACTGCAGAACTGCTCCTCTCAGCACACTGCCTACAGGGGAGCCTCACTCCACAGACACAGTCATAGAGCTGCAACACTGCCAGCTCAATAAAGCTGTTTTCTTCTACCACTACCTTGCATTTGAATTCTTCCTGAGTGAAGCTATGAACCTTCCCAGGATAAGCCCCAATCTGGGGGCTCACCTGCCCTGCAACAAGAGCAATTACGTAAGAAAAAGAAATAAAAGGCACTCACATCAGCAACAAAGAATTATAATTCTCTCTGCTTGCAGATTAGGTGATTTTATATACAGAAAATCCTGAAGAGTATACAAAAAGAGTTAGAGCTAATAAACTCATTCAGTAAAGCTGAGGTCACAAAATTAACATACAAAAATTAGTAGCATTTCTATATACTAACAATAAACGATCTGAGAAAAAAAGTTAAGCAAACAATCCAATTTATAATAGCATCAAAAAGTATAAAATTATTATGACTCCATTTAATAAAGGAGGTAAAAGATCTGCTTATTAAAATCCGTAAGACACTGATGAATGTAATTGAAAAAGACACAAATAAATGGAAAGATAGCCCTTGTTCATGGACTGGAAAAATTAATACTGATAAAATGTCCACACTACACAAAGTGATATACAGATACAAAGTAATCCCTATTAAAATTCCAATGTCAGTTTTCACAGAAATAAAAATAAATTCTAAAATTTATTTTATTTTATTTTATATATATTTTTTGAGACAGTCTCACTGTTGCTCAGGCTGGAGTGCAGTGGCATGATCTTGGCTCACTGCAACCTCGGCCTCCTGGGTTCAAGCAATTCTCTTGCCTCAGCCTTTCCAGTAGCTGGGATTACAGGTATGTGCCACCACACTTGGCTAATTTTTGTATTTTTAGTAGAGATGGGGTTTTGCCATGTTGGCCAGGCTGGTCTTGAACTCCTGGCCTCAAGTGATCCGCCTGCTTCAGATCTCCCAAAGTGCTGGGATTACAGGTGTGAGCCACTGCATCTGACCTCCAAATTTCTATAAAACCACAAATGACCACAAATAGCCAACACAATCTTAAGAAAGAATAAAGCTGAAGGCATCACACTTCTTCATTCCAAACTATTACAAAGCTATACTAATGGTGAGTATTACACTGACCTACAAAGACACATAGACCGATGGGACAGAATGAGGAAAGCAAAAATAACCCCATGTGTATACAGTTAGCAATCACTGACAAGGGCACCAAGATACACAAAGGGTAAAGGATGTTCTCTTCAATAAATGATGCTGGAAAAGGTGGATATTTATGAGCAAAAGGATGAAATTGAACATTTATACCATATACAAAAATGAACTCAAAAAGAATTAATACTTAAATGTAAAACCAGAAATTGTATAACTTTTAGAAGAAACACAGGGAACAAACTCTTCGACATCAGCCTTGGTACTGAATTTTTAGATTTCACACCAAAAAAGCACAACCAACAAAATCAAAAAACAAAAACAAGTGGGCCTACATCAAACTAAAAAGCTTCTGCACAGCAAAGGAAACAAAGAACAACATGAAAAGGCAACCTAAGGACTGGCCTAAGGACTGAGAGAAAATATATCTGATAAGAGTTTCATATCCAAAAGATGTAAGAATCTCACACAACTCAATTGCCAGTAAAAGTAAATCTGACTTAAAAATATGCAAAGGACCTGACTAGAAATTTTTCCAAGGATGACATAAAAGTAGCAAACAGGTTTAAGAAAAGGTGCTCAACATAATTAATCATCAGGGAAATGCACATCAAACCTCAATGAGCCATCACCTCACATTTACAGAGAGATACCACAATGAGATATCAAATCATGAGATATCACCCCACGCTGTTAGAATGGCTACTATCAAAGAGACAAGAGATCACAAATGTTGGTGACAGTGTGGAGAAAAGGAAATGTTGTACACCGTTGGTGGAAATGTAAATTGATCCAGCCATTATGGAAAAAGCATGGAGGCTCCTCAAAAAATTAAAAATAGAAATACCATATGAATCTCAATCCCAATTCTAAGTATATACTAAAAGAAATACAATCTGGTGAGCGCAATGGCTCATGCCTGTAATCACAGCACTTTGAGAGGCTGAGGCAGGTGGATCACTTGAGGCCAGGAATTCAAGACTAGCCTGGCCAACATGGCAAAACCCCGTCTCTACTAAAAATACAAAAAAATTAGTCAGGCAGGGTGGCACAAGCATGTAATCGCAGCTACTTGGGAGGCTGAGGCAGGAGAATCGCTTGAACCTGGGAAGCAGAGGTTGTAGTGAGCCGAGATGGTGCCACTGCACTACAGCCTGGGCGACAAAGTAAGACTTCGTCTCAAAAATCAATCAATCAATCAATTAATCAATATCAGTATGTTAAAGAGATATCTGCACTCCTATGTTCATAGCTGATTATTCACATTATATAGTGGAATATTATTCAGCATAATGAAGAAGGTAATCCTGCCATTTCTGACAACATGGATGAATAAACCAGGTGGACATTATGGTAACTGAATAAGATAGAAAAATACAAATACTGTATAATATTGGTTATTTGTGGAATCTAAAATAGTTGAGCTCATAGAAGTAAAGTGTAGAACAATGGGTCTCAACAGCTGAGAAGTGGTAAAAATGGGGAGATACTGGTCAAAGAGTACATACTTCCATTGAAAAGATAAATTCTGGGGATCTAATGTACAGCATTGTGAATATAGTTTACAACACTCTTGTATACTTGAGATTTGCTAACACAGTAGATCTTAAATGCTCTCTCCACAAATCCTGGCAACTATGTGAGATGATTAATGTGCTAATTAATTTCATTGTAGTAATCATTATACAATGTATACATATGTAAAATCAAATTATCAAGATGTATGCCTTAAATATATACAATTTACAAGTGTGGGGAAAAAATCTATATGAAAGAAGGAAGGAAAAGAAAAAAGAAAAGGAAAAGAAAGAAAATGAACATAAAGACCACATTAAACTTCACAATTATCCAGACAAAATTATAAAATCTTATTAACATATAAGGTAAAAGTTGAGAGTTTCGCCATATAATAGGCAATGTTCTAAACTCCCCATAGACATTCATTTAGTTAAGAATTCTACATAGTAAGTAATATATTAAATGATTTTAAATCTGTGGAATTTGTGCATAGAGCTTATATTTCTAATCTTAGTTTAGGCTAGGAAAGATGAAAAGTTGAAGTGAAATACGGAATCAGATTTTTTTTTTTTTTTTTTTTTTTACATGTAGGAAGATAACTTTGTGCTCTGATGAAATTACTGAGTCTCAATTTTTGTAGGATCATCTTGGAAACCACCATAGGATTAGAAATTAATATACCAGAAAATATGTGGCATCTATCCACAGAATTCCTGGGACTTTTTAAAAAAATCCTACTGTCCATCACTCATCTCACACATTTCTGACATGACGCAAAACCAGAACTTTAAAAGTGGTTCCACATAGAGGTAGAAACATGCACAGACTTTCCCAGAGCCCCCAAATCAATGCAAGGGCAGTCAGATCACACAGGCCCTCATAGGCCAAGGGGAGCACTTTGGCTGTCACTGTGAATTTGATGGTGGATCACAGAAGGGGAAGGAGAATCATCAGATAATTTAAGAACATGAGACAGAAGATGTCCCTCTGTGACAGCAAGAGAAAGAAATAAACCCAGGTGTCTCAAAAATCATTTCCATTGGAGAACTTCCCAATTCACACTCCAAGGTCTGGTTCTTTCTTGACCGCTGGACCTCTCACTCATGTCATCTACTTCATCTGCTCCCACCTACCTGGCTGGATGGCTACTGTCTCCTCACTCTTCACATTCCAGGGCTCTTTCCTTTGCTCCAAAAAGGTGATCAGGTCCAGCTTAAGAGACAGCGAGACCTGTTTTATTAGAAAAAGTCACATGACTCTTGCTGGGAGTTCTTTAATTGCCAGCTCAGTAGGATACTCAGTAAAGAGGGAACATTATAGAGGATCCTAGAAAATTACTTCCCCAAACACTGTTTCCTGTCAGCTTCTTTAGAATATTTTGGAAGCATTTTAAACACAGGAATCCTAAGCTTCACTTCCAAGTATGACTGAGTCAAAAATAAGGAAAAGGAATTGGATTTTAAAGTGTAGGCAATGATCGTTTATGTCACTCCATTTCTAGAATCACCACTAAACTACAGTGAAGCTTCTACATCACCTCAAGAAAGAAGGCAAATGTCAAGATCAAACATCAGGAAGTTTTTTCTGCAATGAACCCACAATTTTTTTTTTCCTGGAAGCAGGAATCTGAATTCATTCATATAAAGTGTAACTGCAGATGACATGATTGTATATTTAGAAAACACCATTGTCTCAGCCCAAAATCTCCTTAAGCTGATAAGCAACTTCAGCAAAGTCTCAGGATACAAAATTAATGTGCAAAAATCACAAGCATTCTTATACACTAGTAACAGACAAACAGAGAGCCAAATCATGAATGAACTTCCATTCACAATTGCTTCAAAGAGAATCAAATACCTAGGAATCCAACTTACAAGGGATGTAAAGGACCTCTTCAAGGAGAACTACAAACCACTGCTCAGTGAAATAAAAGAGGACACAAACAAATGGAAGAACATACCATGCTCATGGATAGGAAGAATCAATATCGTGAAAATGGCCATACTGCCCAAGGTAATTTATAGATTCAATGCCATCCCCATCAAGCTACCAATGAGTTTCTTCACAGAATTGGAAAAAACTGCTTTAAAGTTCATATGGAACCAAAAAAGAGCCCGCATCTCCAAGACAATCCTAAGTCAAAAGAACAAAGCTGGAGGCATCACGCTACCTGACTTCAAACTATACTACAAGGCTACAGTAACCAAAACAGCATGGTACTGGTACCAAAACAGAGATATAGACCAATGGAACAGAACAGAGTCCTCAGAAATAATACCACACATCTACAGCCATCTGATCTTTGACAAACCTGAGAGAAACAAGAAATGGGGAAAGGATTCCCTATTTAATAAATGGTGCTGGGAAAATTGGCTAGCCATAAGTAGAAAGCTGAAACTGGATCCTTTCCTTACTCCTTATACGAAAATTAATTCAAGATGGATTAGAGACTTAAATGTTAGACCTAATACCATAAAAA
>NW_020260836.1:0-3816 GCF_003255815.1 Theropithecus gelada
GGACTAATTCTAGAACAACAGGTATAAAAACTGTGGTTAGATCCACAAATTTCTGAGCATTGTCCATAGTAGAGGCCTGGTCATATAGCGGTTAAGGCAAATTGGTTTAAGTGTCCAGGTATTGCATCTGCTTTGAACCCTAATGAGGGAATAGTTCATGAGTGCAGGACGTCTTCAGAGGAGATTAACATGCGGATGGGAGTTTCCATTGAGAGGATTGTTTGGTTATTGAATTCGAGGAGTTGAAGTTCATCTGGTTTTAAGTCGGCTGTTGGAAGTATATAAGAATTGAAGCTTAATTTTTCATAATCTGTATACTCGTAGCTTCAATACCATTGATGTCCAATTGTTTTAACAGTGAGAGAAGGGTTATTGATTTCATCTGTTATATACAGGCTGTGTAGGGATGGGAGGGCAATTAAGATTAAGATGATAGCAGGCAAGATAGTTCAGACAGTCTCTATTTCTTAGGCATCTATGGTGCTAGTATGAATCAATTTTGTTGTGAGTATTAGAGAAATAATGTATAGGACCAGGGAGCTAATTAGGAAAATAATTATAAGAGTGTGATCATGGAAGGTAAGTAGTTCTTCTGTAATAGGGAATGAAGCGTCTTGAAGACCTAATTGAATTGGATGGGCCATTAAGATATATAGGGCTTAACCTACAACTTAACTTTGACAAAGTTATGAAATAACTTTACTAATATGTTATTGAGAAAGTCATAGAGGTTGTGGGATTGGCTTGAAACAGTCTGTGGAGGTTCAATTCCTTCCTTTTTGGCTCAGGTCTTCATGTAGGTTGGTTGTTCAAATGCTTTATATTTTTGGAAAACCTGATAGGAGATAAAAGTAGGTTCCCAGTGAATTACCCATTTTATTATGATATAATATCCTTTTTTGTCTCGTGTGTTTTGACTTAAACTATATATTATAAAATATGACAGCTTTTGACTTAATATAATTCTCCACCTCTCATTTGGTTAACATTTGCATGGAATGTCTTTTTCCATCCTGCCACTTTCAGTCTATTTTCATCATTAGATCTGAGGTGAGTCTCTTGGAGACATGACATAGGCGGATTTTGTTTTCTAAATTAAAAAAAAAAAATCCCTTTATGTAATATTTGTCTTTTGATTGGGAAGTTTAGTCTATGCATATTTTAATACTTTTCTGAAAGGAAATGACTTACAATTACCATTTTATTGTTTTATTTGACTGTTGTACCTATTTTGTCACTATTCACTTTGTATTCCTTTGTGTCTTGTTGATATTTGTAGTGATATGCTTTGTTCTTTTATTTTCTGTTGTGTAGCTGCATTTTCTTTATGGTTCCCATGTAAATTACATAAAAATCTCTCAAAGTTACAACTGTATATTTTAAACTGGTAACAACTTGCCCTCAGTTGCATACAAAAATGCTTGCTCATTACATCTGCCCTTAACTTATAATGTCACTAAGTATATCATATATTAATGGGTGTTTTAATTTTCATGATGTCTTTCAGATTTTAAAGCACAATTGTTTTCTGCCTAATTATCATAATACTACAAAGTTTTACTTTTGTGTACGTGCATATCTTTCCCAGAGGGTCGTGTATTTTTATATGATTTGGTTTGTTTTCTATTATTTTAAATTTTGAATGGGAAAGACTTCTTTTCGCATTTCTTGTAGGACAGTTATGTTGCTGATGTACTTTCTCAGCATTTAGTTATCTTGGAAAATCTTTATTTTAAAAAATTTTGTAGGACAGTTTTGCTAAAAGTTTTTTTTTTTTTTTTTACTTCAGCACTTGGAGTATGTAACTCAACTCTCTTCTGCAGGGTTTTTGTTCAAAAATTCACTGATAATCTTGCAGGAGCATGCATATAGGTGATTCATCTCTTTTGTCTTTCTGCATTCAAGATTCTTTTCTGTGACTTTCAAAACTTTGCTTATATTATAGTGTCTTGTTATGTGTCTCTTTATCCCAGTTGGAGTTTGTTGAGCTTCAGTTTTTAATATTTTTTTCTTACATTAGATAATTTCTCAGTCATTTTTTGTATGTCTTCTCTAAAACTTGTTTCTTTTTGTCATTTTGTTGATATTCTTATTTTTCTAGTTACACTTAGTTGTCTGTGTTCCCATGTTAAACACTGAGCATAATTGAGATGGTTGTGTTGATTTTTTTCAGATAATTTATACAGCTTAATTTCTTTACGGTTGATTTNCATTCAAAGTATAGCACCATTTCTTTCAGCACTCTGTGTCACTGTAAACAGAAACCAGTCTTTGGAAAGACCCCACAAAGCCAGAAGTATGGACCCATGTGCCACTATTTTTTTTTTTTTTTTTTCACTTTTTAGAGAGAAGCCAGGAGTTGAGAGTATACACTTAAAGGCATTATTCTGTATTGGGGAGGAGGTGGGTAAATGTAACAAATGTTCCATTGTCTTTTATGTGGCTCTTAGCATTATTCTCATCTATGGCACTGCAATCTCTTAACTGGTTTTTAGAACTCTTACAAAGGCATTTTGGTCAATATATTTTTGTTATGTTTGCATGTATATTAAGGAATTTGGGCATGTGGTATTATGCCATCTTATTGTGCTTGGTATAATTTTATATTTTGTATTTGTAAAGTGTATTCTCCTGAGTCTAATCAGTGGTACAATTCTTTTTTATTTCTTTTAGCTGTATCCTCTCATTTTACTCCAGACCTTTTGCCTGAGCAAAGCATAAAACATTTATTCCCAAAAGTGATACTGAGAAGATATGAAAGCTATGGCACTGAAAAGTTAAACTTAAGAAAAGACTGGACAAGTGTGGGTGAGTGTAAGGGACAGAAAAAATGTTATAATGGACTTAACCAATATTTATCAACTACTCTTAGCAAAATCTTCCAATGCGATGAATGTAGCAAAGCTTTTAACTGGTGCTCAATCCTTACTTAAGAGAATTTTCATACAGGAGAGAAACCATACAAATGTGAGGAATGTGGCAAAGCCGTTAACTGGTTCTCAAACCTTACTCAAAATAAGATAATTCATACTGTAGGGAAACCCTACAAATGTGAAGAATGTGACAAAGCCTTTAATCAGTGCTCACACCTTATTGGACATAAAAGAATTCATACTGGAGAGAAACCTTACACATGTGAAGAATGTGGCAAAGCCTTCACCCAGGGCTTACATCTCACTGAACACAAGGCAACTCATACTGAAGGAAACCCTACGCATGTGAAGAATACGGCAGAACTTTTAGCTGGTTCTCATACTTTTCTCAATGTAAGGGAATTCATACTGAAGAGAAACACTGCAATTGTGAAGAATGTGGAAAAGCTTTTATGCATGGCTCAATCCTGACTAAAAACAAGAGGATTCATACTGTAGAGAAATGCTACAATGGTGAAGAATGTGGCAAAACCTTTAACCAGAGCTCACATCTTATTGGACATAAGAGAATTCATACTGGAAGAAAACCCTACAATGGTGAAGAATGTAGAAAAGCTTTTATGCATGGCTCAATCCTTATTAAACATAAAAGAATTCATACTGGAGAGAAATGCTACAGATATGAAGAATGTGGCAAAACCTTTAACCAGAGCTCACATCTTATTGGACACAAGAGAATTCATACTGGAGAGCAACGCTATAAATGTGAAAAATGTGGCAAAGCCTTTAACTGGTTCTCAAACCTTACTAAACGTAAGAGAATTCATACTGGAGAGAACCCCTAGAATTGTAAAGAATGGGGTAAGTCTTTGACCAATGCTCAGTCCTTACTGAATATAAGATAATTCACATGATAGAGAACCCCTACAATTGTAGGGAATGT
>NW_020260837.1:0-3815 GCF_003255815.1 Theropithecus gelada
TTTTGAGATGGAGTTTCGTTCTTGTTGCTCAGACTGGAGTGCAATGGGGTGGTCTTGGCTCACTGCAACCTCCACCTCCCAGGTTCAAGTGATTCTCCTGCCTCAGCCTCCCAAGTAGCTGGGATTACAGGCACCTGCCACCACGCCTAGCTAATTTTTTTGTATTTTTAGTAGAGATGGGGGTTTAACCATGTTGGCCAGGCTGGTCTCGAATTCCTGACCTCAGGTATTCTGCCTGCCTCGGCCTCCCAAAGTACTGGGATTACAGGCATGAGCCACTGCATCTGGCTGGCTTTAATTTTTTTAATAAGAGCTTTACTGGGATTTAATTTACATACTAATAATTCACTCATAAGTGAATGAATAAGTTGGGTGTGGGAGGGTATTAGATACACAGTCTGCCACTGTCACCCAGGCTGGAGTGCAGTAGCACAATCGTAGTTCACTGTAACCTTGAACTCCTGGGCTCAAGAGATCCTAATGCTTGGGCCTCACAAGGTACTGGAATTACAGATATTAGCCACTGTGCCTGGCCCCAATTAAAGTGTTGAGTTTTCAGCACCGTAAGACAGGGTGAGAAAAAGAAAAACTAAATTAATGAATTTTTGAGTTTGCCTTTTTATAACCTTTCAACTTTTGAACCATGTAACTGTTTCACATATTCAAAGACTGAATTAAATCAGAAAGAAAAAAATCCTAAAATGAAAAATTATTTGAAAAAGTTAAACTGTAAAGAGAGAAATGTAGCCACAGAGAAAATAATTCCTTGAAGTGTCATTTAAACATAGTACTCTAATTATTGTGAGACAAAGTAAAAAGGGTAAGAAGCCATTTTGCTCATTTCTGCTTGCCGTCTAATTTCACAAAGCCCCTGACTCTGTGAGGAAGTGCAGCTCCCTGGAAAGATGCTTTGAAGGCAAACCAGGATAGAGCACACGGCCCCCAACATCTCTTGCCTGAGTCACTATATTCCTTAAAGGAGGAATATGGACGGGCACGGTGGCTCATGCCTGTAATCCCAGCACTTTGGGAGGCCGAGGAGGGCGGATCACGAGGTCAGGAAATCGAGACCATGCTGGCTAACACGGTGAAACCCCGTCTCTACTAAAAATACAAAAATAAAATAAAATAAAATCGCCGGACATGGTGGCGGGCGCCTGTAGTCCCAGCTACTGGGGAGGCTGAGGCAAGAGAATGGCGTGAACCCGGGAGGCGGAGCTTGCAGTGAGCCGAGATCACGCCACTGCACTCCAGCCTGGGCGACAGAGCGAGACTCCGTCTCAAAAAAAAAAAAAAAAAAAAAAAAAGAAGGAAAGGAGGAATATAGTGCCTTTTCCTACACATGAGATAATGTCTGATAGGGTTGGTGATTATGCCTCTGAAATCTATAACTAGATGTACTCCTGCACCGAAACTTTCATGTGATTTTGCACATACCGAACCTCCACCACAGGTATATGAACACTGGACTGAAATACTGTGCTGCAGCAGTCTGACTGAACTCTGAAGTCAGACAGCCCATGGCCTGTAGACCTCAGTCTATAGTCGTTAGTAAGACTATAGACTGAATAAAACTAATTTTTTTTTTTTTTTGAGATGGAGTCTGGCTCTGTTCCCCAGGCTGGAGTGCAGTACCATGATCGCAGCTCACTGCAATGTCTGCCTCCCAGGTGCGAGTGATTCTCATGCCTCAGCCTCCTCAGTAGCTAGGATTACAGGCGCACACCACTACGCCCAGCTAATTTTTGTATTTTTAGTGGAGACTAAAATACAACATGATGAAACCCCGTCTCTACTAAAAATACAAAATTGGCCAGGCATGGTGAGGCATGCCTGTAATCCCAGGTACTCGGAAAGCTGAGGCAGGAGAATCGCTTGAACCCGGAAGGCGGAAGTTGCAGCAAGCCGACATCGTGCCATTGCACTCCAGCCTGGGCGACAGGGCGAGACTCCGTTTCAAAAATAAACAAACAAACAAAAAACACCCAAACCACAACCCCTCTCTTTGTTCTCTGGGAATACATGTTTGCTTTGTACCCAAGGTTGCATCTCTGCAATTTGCAAACTATTTACTAAAGTTTCTTTTTATTTTCTTAAAAACATAAACTTTCTCAGTGGATTTATTGACATAGATAACAGTCTGTTAAGTGAAAAAAGTTGTCTTGGAGTAGCTCTCTTCCTGGTACAGATAGCTTTACTAACAGAAATTTCCTTTATGAGGGTAAATTTCCTTTGCAAAAGGGTAAGTTTATACTTTATTTTAGGCAATTGGGGAGGTAAAGAGGTTTTACTGAGTTGGCTGGTTCTGATTTTTCTTTACCTCAAAATAATCAATATGTCAAAATGGTCTGTTTCAGGGTTGCATGTTCTGAACCTCTTTAACGTAATCAACAAGCAAAGATTTCTTATAGTTCTGGAGGCTGGGAGATCCAAGATCAAGGAGCCAGCAGATTTATTGTCTGGTGAGGGCTCCCTTCCTGGTTTAGTAGATGGCCACCTTCTTAGTGTATCCTCCCATGGCAGAGAGAGAAGGGACTCTCATCTTCCCCTCCCATTATAAGAGCAGTAATCCTATTATGAGGACTCTGTCCTCAAAACCTCATCTAAATCTAATTACCTCCAAAAGGTCTCACTTCCAAATACCATCACACTGGGGTGTTAAGCCTTCAACATACGAATTTTGGAGGGACACAAACATTTAAATCATTTTGCCATTTCTTATAATTCACAGTTTCCCCTCCCATACTTTTTTCTTAAATTTGTGTCTTAAAAAACCTGAGCTTTTGATCTGTAGAATCTTCTACAGTCTGAGTTTTTCTGATTATAAATTCATGGTGCAGCTTAACTTATTCTATCTTCTTCATTTTAAAAAATTGACAGCTGGGGTCAGGCACAGTGGCTCACGCCTGTAATCCTAGCACTTTGGGAGGCCAAGGCTGGGAGATCACTTGAGGCCAGGAGTGTAAGACCAGCCTGGTCCAACATGGTGAAACCCCGTCTCTACTGAAAATACAAAAATTAGCCAGGTGTGGTGGTGGACGCCTGTAATCCCAGCTATTTGGGAGGCCGAGGCAGGAGAATCGCTTGAACCCAGGAGTTGGAGGTCACAGTGAGCTGAGACTGCGCCACTGTACTTCCAGGCTAGGCGACAGAGCAAGACTCCATCAAAAAAAAAAAAAAAAAAAAAAATTGACAGCTGGATGAGAGGTTTGACCCTTTTGGTAAGACTATAGGTAGCATTATGTTCTTTCATCAAGAGCCATCTAGAGTCTGTTTTTTTGGCCCTTTTTGCTATGTTAGCAGCCATTGATACTTAATGCTTAGATTAATGGATTACTTGGGAATTGCAAAATAGTGGTATTCTAATTTTGTCAATTCTTTTTTTTTTTTTTTTTTTTGAGACGGTGTCTCACTTTGTTCCCCAGGCTGGAGTGCAGTGGCATGATCTCTGCTCACTGCAAGCTCTGCCTCCCGGGTTCACACTATTCTCCTGCCTCAGCCTCCTGAGCAGCAGGGACTACAGGCGCCTGCCACCATGCCCGGCTAATTTTTTGTATTTTTAGTAGAGACGGGGTTTCACTGTGTTAGCCAGGATGGTCTCAACCTCCTGACCTTGTGATCCGCCTGCCTCGGCCTCCCAAAGTGCTGGGATTACAGGCGTGAGCCACTATGCCGGCAATTCTTTTTAAAATTAGGTGGACTATTCTGAGGAAGAGACACTTGTCATCATCTTCTATTTAGTTACCCAGTGGTGCAATTCACATATGAGAGGCAGGATACATTTTTAAATTTCTCCCTTTATCAGCTTTCAAGAT
>NW_020260838.1:0-2504 GCF_003255815.1 Theropithecus gelada
CACAGAGTTACATCTGTATTTCGTGAATCTCTTTGCTAGCCTTTTTTCTGTGGAATATGAGAACAGATATTTCGGATCCCTTTGAAGACTATATGGCCAAAGGAAATATCCACCGATAACAAAGGGAAAGAAGTTTTCTGAGAAACTTCTTTTTGTTCTGTGAAATCATCTCACAGAGTTACAGCTATCCCCTCAAGAAGCCTTTCTCTAAGACAGTTCTTGTGGAATTGGCAAAGTGATATTTAGAAGCCCATAGAGGGCTATGGTGGAAAAGGAAATATCCTCAGATCAAATATGGAAAGAAGCTCTCTGAGAAACTGATTAGTGGTCTGTTAATTCATCTCACAGAGTTACATCTGTATTTTGTGGATCTGTTTGCTAGCCTTCTTTCTGTGGAATCTGAGAACAGATATTTCGGATCCCTTTCTTTCAAGACTATAGGGCCAAAGGAAATATCCTCCGATAACAAAGAGAAAGAAGCCTTCTGAGAAACTTCTTTGTGTTCTGTGAAATCATCTCACAGATTTACAGCTTTCCCCTCAAGAAGCCTTTCGCTAAGACAGTTCTTGTTTAATTGGCAAGGTGATATATGGAAGCCCATAGAGGGCTACGGTGAAAAAGGAATTACCTCAGATGAAATCTGGAAAGAAGCTTTCTGAGAAACTGCTTCGTGTTCTGTTAATTCATCTCACAGAGTTACATCTGTATTTCGTGGATCTCTTTGCTAGCCTTCTTTCCGTGCAATCTGAGAACAGATATTTCGGTTCCCTTTGAAGACTATAGTGCCAAAGGAATTATCCTTCGATAACAAAGGCAAAGAAGCTTTCTGAGAAACTTCTTTGTGTTCTGTGAAATAATCTCACAGAGTTACAGCTCTCCCCTCAAGAAGCCTTTCGCTAAGACAGTTCTTTTGGAATTGGCAAAGTGATATTTGGAAGTCCATAGAGGGCTATCGTGAAAAAGGAAATATCCTCAGATGAAATCTGGGAAGAAGATTTCTGAGAAACTGCTTAGTGTTCTGTTAATTCATCTCACAGAGTTAAATCTGTATTTCGTGGATCTCTTTGCTAGACTTATTTCTGTGCAATCTGAGAACAGATATTTCGGATCCCTTTGTTTCAAGACTATAGGGCCAAAGGAAATATCCTCCGATGACAAAGAGAAAGAAGTTTTCTGAGAAACTTCTTTGTGTTCTGTGAAATTGTCTCACAGAGTTACAGGTTTCCCCTCAAGAAGCCTTTCGCTAAGACAGTTCTTGTGGAATTGGCAAAGTTGTATTTGGAAGCCCATAGAGGGCTATGGTGAAAAAGGAAATATNGTGGAATCTGGAGGGCTATGGTGAAAAAGGAAATATCCTCAGATGAAATCTGGAAAGAAGCTTTCGGAGAACCTGCTTAGTGTTCTCTTAATTCATCTCACAGAGTTACATCTGTATTTCGTGGATCTCTTTGCTAGACTTCATTCTGTGGAATCTGACAACAGATATTTCGGATCCCTTTGAAGACTATAGGGCCAAACGAAATATCCTCCGATAATAAAGAGAAGGAAGCTTTCTGAGAACTTCTTTGTGTTCTGTGAAACCATCTCACAGAGTTACAGCTTTCCTCTCAAGAAGCCTTTCGCTAAGACAGTTCCTGTGGTATTGGCAAAGTGATATTTGGAAGCCCACAGAGGGTTGTGGTGAAAAAGGAAATATCCTCAGATGAAATCTGGAAATAAGCTTTCTGAGAAACTGCTCTGTGATGTGTGACTTCTACTCACAGAGTTACATCTGTATTTCGTGGATCCCTTTGCTAGCCTTCTTTCTGTGGAATCTGAGAACAGATATTTCGGTTCCCTTTAAAGACTATGGGGCCAAAGGAAATACCTTCGATAAGAAAGAGAAAGAAGCTTTTTGAGTAACTTCTTTTTGTTCTGTGAAATCATCTCACAGAGCTACATCTTTCCACTCAAGAAGCCTTTCGCTAAGACAGTTCTTGTGGAATAGGCAAATTGATATTTGGAAGCCCATAGAGGGCTATGGTTAAAAAGGAAATATCCTCAGATGAAATCTGGAAATAAGCTTTCTGAGAAACTGCTTAGTGTTCTGTTAATTCATCTCACAGAGTTACATCTGTATTTCGTGGATCTCTTTGCTAGCCTTATTACTGTGGAATCTGAGAACAGATATTTCGGATCCTTTTGAAGACTATACGGCCAGAGGAATTATCCTCCGATAACAAAGAGAAAGAAGATTTCTGAGAAACTTCTTTGTGTTCTCTTAAATCGTCTCACAGAGTTACAGCTTTTTGCTAAAGAAGCCTTTCGCTAAGACAGTTCTCGTGGAATTGGCAAAGTGATATTTGGAAGCCCTTAGAGGACTATGGTGAAAAAGGAAATATCCTCAGATGAAATCTGGAAAGAAGCTTTCTGAGAAACTGCTTAGTGTTCTGTTAATTCATTTCACAGAGTTATATCTGTATTTCGTGGATATATTTGCTAGCTTTATTTCTGTGGAATCTGAG
>NW_020260838.1:2603-3815 GCF_003255815.1 Theropithecus gelada
TAGTGTTCTGTGAAATCATGTCACAGAGTTACAGCTTTCCGCTAAAGAAGCCTTTCGCTAAGACAGCTCTTGTGGAATTGGCAAAGTGATATTTGGAAGCCCATAGAGGGCTATGGTGAAAAAGGAAATATCCTCCGATGAAATCTCTAAACAAGCTTTCTGAGAAACTGCATAGTGTTCTGTTAATTCTTCTCACAGAGTTACATCTGCATTTCCTGGATCTCTTTGCTAGCCTTATTTCTGTGGAATCTGAGAACAGATATTTCGGATCCCTTTGATGACTATAGGGCCAAAGGAAATATCCTCGGATAACAAAGAGAAAGAAACTTTCTGAGAAACATCTTTGTGTTCTGTGAAATCATCTCACAGAGGTACAGCTTTCCCCTCAAAAAGCCTTTCTCTAAGACAGTTCTTGGGGAATTGGCAAAGTGACATTTGGAAGCCCCTAGAGGGCTATGGTGAAAAAAGAAATATCCTAAGATGAAATCTGGAAAGAAGCTATCTGAGAAACTGCTCTGTGATGTGTGACTTCCACTCAGAGCGTTACATCTGTATTTCCTGGATCTCTTTGCTAGCCTTATTTCTGTGGAATCTGAGAACAGATATTTCGGATCCCTTTGAAGACGATAGGGCCAAAGGAAATATCCTCCGATAACAAAGAGAAAGAAGCTTTCTGAGAAACTTCTTTGTGTTATGTGAAATCAACTCACAGAGTTACAGCTATCCCCTCAAGAAGCCCTTCGCTAAGACAGTTCTGGGGAAATTGGCAAAGTGACATTTGGAAGCCCATAGAGGGCTATGGTGAAAAAGGAAATATCCTCAGATGAAATCTGGAAAGAAGCTTTCTGAGAAACTGCTCTGTGATGTGTGACTGCCACTCACAGCGTTACATCTGTATTTCGTGGATGTCTTTGCTAGCCTTATGTCTGTGGAATCTGACAACAGATATTTCGGATCCCTTTGAAGACAATAGGGCCAAAGGAAATATCCTCAGATAACAAAGGGAAAGAAGATTTCTGGGAAACTTCTTTGTGTTCTGCGAAATCATGTCACAGAGTTACAGCTTTCTGCTAAAGAAGCCTTTCG
Source organism: Theropithecus gelada (assembly GCF_003255815.1). Classification (NCBI taxonomy): domain Eukaryota; kingdom Metazoa; phylum Chordata; class Mammalia; order Primates; family Cercopithecidae; genus Theropithecus; species Theropithecus gelada. The sequence goes on from NW_020260838.1 coordinate 3,690, forward strand.
CTAAGACAGTTCTTGTGGAATTGGCAAAGTGATATTTGGAAGCCCATAGAGGGCTATGGTGAAAAAGGAAATATCCTCAGATGAAATCTGGAAAGAAGCTTTCTGAGAAACTGCTTAGTGTTCTGT
>NW_020260839.1:0-3813 GCF_003255815.1 Theropithecus gelada
GATATTTCCTTTTTCACCATAGCCCTCTATGGGCTTCCAAATATCTCTTTGTCAATTCCACAAGAACTGTCTTAGCGAAAGGCCTCTTGAGGGGAAAGCTGTAACTCTGTGAGATGATTTCACAGAACACAAAGAAGTTTCTCAGAAAGCTTCTTTCTCTTTGTTATCGGAGGATACTTCCTTTGGGCCTATAGTCTTCATAGGGATTCGAAATGTCTGTTCTCAGATTCCACAGATATAACGCTAGCAAAGAGATCCACGAAATACAGATGTAACCTTGTGAGATGAATTAACAGAACACTAAGCCGTTTCTCAGACAGCTTCTTTCCAGATTTCATCTGAGGATATTTCGTTTTTCACCATAGCCCTCTATGGGCTTCCAGATATCACTTTGCGAATTCCACAAGAACTCTCTTAGCGAAAGGCTTCTTGAGGGGAAAGCTGTAACTCTATGAGATGATTTCACAGAACACGATGAAGTTTCTCAGAAGGCTTCTTTGTCTTTGTTATCGGATGATATTTCCTTTGGCCCTACAGCGTTCAAAGGGATCCGAAATATCTCTTCTCAGATTCCACAGAAAGAAGGCTAGCAAAGAGATCCATGAAATACAGTTGTAACTCTGTGAGATGAATTAACAGAACACTAAGCAGTTTCTCAGAAAGCTTCTTTCCAGATTTCATCTGAGGATATTTCGTTTTTCACCATAGCCCTCTATGGGCTTCCAGATATCACTTTGCGAATTCCACAAGAACTCTCAAGCGAAAGGCTTCTTGAGGGGAAAGCTGTAACTCTATGAGATGATTTCACAGAACACAAAGAAGTTTCTCAGAAAGCTTCTTTCTCTTTGTTATCGGATGATATTTCCTTTGGCCCTATAGTCTTCAAAGGGATTCGAAACATCTGTTCTCAGATTCCACAGAAATAAGGCTAGCAAAGAGTTCCACGAAATACAGATGTAACTCTGTGAGATGAATTAACAGAACATTAATCAGTTTCTCAGAAAGCTTCTTTCCAGATTTCATCGGAGAATATTTCCTTTTTCACCATAGCCCTCTATGGGTTTCCGAATATCACTTTGCCAATTCCACAAGAACTGTCTTAGCGAAAGGCTTCTTGAGGGGAAACATGTAACTCTGTGAGATGATTTCAAAGAACACAAAGATGTTTCTCAGAAAGCTTCTTTCTCTTCCTTATCGGAGGATATTCCCTTTGGCCCTATAGTCTTCAAAGGGATTCGAAACATCTGTTCTCAGATTCCACAGAAATAAGGCTAGCAAAGAGATCCACGAAATACAGATGTAACTCTGTGATGTGAATTAAGAGAACACAAAGCAGTTTCTCAGAAAGCTTCTTTCCAGATTTCATCTTAGGATATTTTATTTTTCACCATAGCCCTCCATGGGCTTCCAGATATCACCTTGCGAATTCCACAAGAACTGTCTTAGCGAAAGGCTTCTTGAGGTGAAAGCTGTAACTCTGTGAGATGATTTCACAGAACACAAAGAAGTTTCTGAGAAAGCTTCTTTCTCTTTGTTATCGGAGGATATTTCCTTTGGCCCTATATTCTTCAAAGGGATCCGAAATATCTGTTCTCCGATTCCACAGAAATAAGGCTAGCAAAGAGATCCACGAAATACAGATGTAATTCTGTGAGATAAATTAACAGAACACTAAGCAGTTTCTCAGAAAGCTTCTTTCCAGATTTCATCGGAGGATATTTCCTTTTTTGCCATAGACCTCTATGGGCTTCCAAATATCTCTTTGCCAATTCGACAAGAACTGTCTTAGCGAAAGGCTTCTTGAGGGGAAAGCTGTAACCCTGTGAGATGATTTCACAGAACACAAAAAAGTTTCTCAGAAACCTTCTTTCTCTTTATTATCGGAGGATATTTCCTTTGGCCCTATAGTCTTCAAAGGAATCCGAAATATCTGTTCTCCGATTCCACAGATATAAGGCTAGCAAAGAAATCCACGAAATACAGATGTTACTCTATGAGATGAATTAACAGAACACTAAGCACTTTCGCAGAAAGCTTCTTTCCAGGTTTCATCGGAGGATATTTCCTTTTTCACCATAGCCCTCTATGGGCTTCCAAATACCACTTTGCCAATTCCACAAGAACTGTCTTAGCGAAAGGCTTCTTGAGAAGAAACCTGTAACTCTGTGAGATGATTTCACAGAACACAAAGAAGTTTCTCAGAAAGCTTCTTTCTCTTTGTTATCGGACAATATTTCCTTTCGCCCTATAGTTTTCATAGGGATTCGAAACATGTGTTCTCAGATTCCACAGAAATAATGCTAGCAAAGAGATCCACGAAATACAGATGTAACTCTGTGAGATGAATTAAAAGAACACTAAGCAGTTTCTCAGAAAGCTTCTTTCCAGATTTCATCGGAGGATATTTCCTTTTTCACCGTAGCCCTCTATGGGCTTCCAAATATCTCTTTGCCAATTCGACAAGAACTGTCTTAGCGAAAGGCTTCTTGAGGGGAAAGCTGTAACTCTGTGAGATGATTTCACAGAACCCAAAGAAGTTTCTCAGAAAGCTTCTTTCTCTTCGTTATCGGAGGATATTCCCTTTGGCCCTATAGTCTTCTAAGGGATTCGAAATATCTGTTCTCAGATTCCACAGAAATAAGGCTAGCAAAGAGATCCACGAAATACAGATGTAACACTGTGAGATGAATTAACACAACACTAAGCAGTTTCTCAGAAAGCTTCTTTCCAGATTTCATCTGAGGATATTTCCTTTTTCACCATAGCCGGCTATGGGCGTCTAGATATCACTTTGCGAATTCCACAAGAACTCTCTTAGCGAAAGGCTTCTTGAGATGAAAGCTGTAACTCTATGAGATGATTTCACAGAACCCGAAGAAGTTTCTCAGAAAGCTTCTTTCTCTTTGTTATCGGACAATATTTCTTTTCGCCCTATAGTTTTCATAGCGATTCGAAACATGTGTTCTCAGATTCCACAGAAATAATGCTAGCAAAGAGATCAACGAAATACAGATGTAACTCTGTGAGATGAATTAAAAGAACACTAAGCAGTTTCTCAGAAAGCTTCTTTCCAGATTTCAACGGAGGATATTTCCTTTTTCACCGTAGCCCTCTATGGGCTTCCAAATATCTCTTTGCCAATTCGACAAGAACTGTCTTAGCGAAAGGCTTCTTCAGGGGAAAGCAGTAACTCTGTGAGATGATTTCACAGAACCCAAAGAAGTTTCTCAGAAAGCTTCTTTCTCTTCGTCATCGGAGGATATTAACTTTGGCCCTAGAGTCTTCTAAGGGATTCGAAATATCTGTTCTCAGATTCCACAGAAATAAGGCTAGCAAAGAGATCCACGAAATACAGAAGTAACTCTGTGAGATGAATTCACAGAACACAAAGCAGTTTCTCAGAAAGCTTCTTTCCAGATTTCATCGGAGGACATTTCCTTTTTCACCATAGCCTTCTATGGGCTTCCAATTATCACTTTGCCAATTCGACAAGAACTGTCTTAGCGAAAGGCTTCTTGAGGGGAAAGCTGTAACTCTGTGAGATGATTTCACAGAACCCGAGGAAGTTTCTCAGAAAGCTTCTTTCTCTTCGTTATCGGAGGATATTTCCTTTGGCCCTATAGACTTCATAGGGATTCGAAATGTCTGTTCTCAGATTTCACAGAAATAAGGCTAGCAAAGAGATCCACGAAATACAGATGTAACTCTGTGAGATGAATTAACAGAACGCTAAGCAGTTTCTCAGAAAGCTTCTTTCCAGGTTTCATCGGAGGACATTTCCTTTTTCACCATAGCCCTCTATAGGCTTCCAAA